>NC_143561.1:54842727-55147500 GCF_054136105.1 Typopeltis vanoorti
CATGCTACTAATATATAGAGGCTGTTGACTTTGCATTAATTTCTTCAGCACACTTCCTTTTGGATGTTTATATTGCATGTATTATGAGAAGCATCACTACCCAGGCTTGTTTCAACCTTTATCGAGGGCTCATCAGTGTAAACTAAACAGGTCAAAAGGAAGTGTGCTGTGTATCATGAGATACTGTGGCAACTGATATGAAGCTAATGTCCTCTATATATAAATATGTACCTGAAGTATTGAATGCTGTATTTGGTCTTACTTCATGCAGTTGTCCCTACTCTTCTCATCTCTCTCTCTCTTTCCCTTTCTTGTTCTCCTCTTCCAATGCTATTTGTGTACTCGAGGACCTGGTATTTTTTCAGTCACAGGATGCATTGAAATGTTACTGGTCAAGGCAATTAATGTGTCTCCCCAGCAACCACTTAAGGGAAATGAGCAGTATATGAGTAGCTAGTGATGAACATTACAAATACATCAACAGTCAATGTCAGAACATTTAAAATTGTAAAACTTAAACTGAAGAAGAACTTGAAAAATTTAAATGGAGTATAGTATGTATGTCAGGACACATTGGACAGATGCAGGATATGTTAACATCTGAAATGCAAGGATATTTTATTCGGGAAGAAAAAATGAAGTACATAAAAGAAGGAACAGCGGTCATAGTAAAAAATCATCTTTTAAATTCAATGACAGAAATTACCCCAGCATCTTCAAGATTATTCTTGCTAAGATTAAAAGTAAAAGAAAAATTACATATATTAATATAAGTTTATACACCAGATTACTCTCATGGAGATGAATATAAGAAATTTCTCTCTAATCTACAAACAGAAATTGGTAATAAGAACAGACGACATGTTGATATTAATGGGGAAACTAATGCAAAAATAGGCAAGTATTCTTAGTATATGGAAGGAGTAAGGGGGAAATTTGGGATTGATGAAAGAAATGAGAGTGCTGATATTCCTTGAATTTTATAAGACAACAGGACTGGTGATTATATTTTTTCATAGTGACAATCATAATGATGGGAAAACTAAAAACTATTGATTATATCTTACTCAACAAAAAATAAACTTTTCAAAGTGTAAAAACCTTAAAGAAAATAGATATAGATTATGATCATGACATTTTATCAGCAAAAATAAAACTTAAATTCAAAACAATCACAAATAATAAAAGACCTCTAAGACTTGACACCTCAAAAATGAAAGATTCTAACACACAAAATGTGAAATTCAAGAAAAAATTAAAATGGGAGCCTTAACTTTTGAAAACAGAGAGGAATTTTAGAGAAAGGAAAAATGCAAATCTATATGCAATAAAACAAACATTATAGAGACCTAATAATCATTGCTTACTACTGAAAATAATAGATTTCTGGCATCAGAAGAAAAAAGATAAATTTTTACTTCAAGCACACCTGAATTACTGAAAAACCACAGGTAGTTTTAAAAAAAAAAAAAAATTATATCTAAATATAGAGAAGGAAAATCAAATTGGATAAATCAGAAAACAGATGTACAGCACAATAAAAGAACTTTCAAAAACACATAAACCTATACCTAAAAATGAAAGATATAACAGGTAATCTGACTGGTGAAGTTAAAATTTCTTTTTAAATAATTTATTTAACACGTTCATTGTCAATCACGTGACATCGCGTGATGCGAGTTCTCACCGAACGGCCGATCACGCGTTATCACGTGGACGTCACTATCAAGTAAAAAAAAATTGGCCACTACATGAAATTCCAATTTTCAGCTTGGCAATGAAAGTGTTAAAAGTTAGAATAATAAACATAGAAATAGATGTTGAAATCAGAAAATTTAAAACAAATAAACATTACTGATAAAGCTCTGGGTAGAAATTAAATACTGATAGCCTGGTGTCCAAACCCTAAGGATGCATTTCTGAAGATTACAACCACAAATTCAGATCAGCTTGTGGCAATTTGTATAACTGACGATTTTGGTAGAAAGCGGGTACACATTCAGATTTTCTAATCATGCGCAAAAGAAGTCTATGCTAAGCGAATTGTGTTTGCAGGAAGTTTTTTATGGAAGAATAAAGTTGCAAACTTGGATGTCTTTTAATGTCTCGAAGACATCATCTAGATTATTCATGCAGGGAAGAATTATTGAAAAGCTTGAAGGCTACAGAATTTCTGATATTGTCAAAGAGTTTGGAACCTCACATAGCATTGTATCCAGGCTCTGGGTAGCATTTCAAACCCATGGAATGTGTTCCAGATATGTGCTAAGAGGTTGTCCTCGCTGTACCACAGAGCATGAATACAGATTTTTGGTTATAACACCAAAACGTAATCGATTCATCATGGCAGGTCAACTTGCAAGTCAGCTCCATTCAAGCACAGGTATGCAGATATCTCGACAAACTGTGGCAAGATATCTGTGACAAGTAGGCCTGTAGCCTTGTGTTCCTTTATCCAGAGCTCATCGTAGAGCATGTTTTCAGTGGTGTTGTATTCGTAAAAATTGGGCAAGACACCAATAGGCTAATGTACTCTTTACAGATGAGAGTCATTTTAGTCTTTCCCTCAATTCTAGGCAACACTTGATCTGCATGAAAGTGGCACTGCTTAACCATTGCAAGAATTTCTTGATAGGGATAGATATAGCAGTGCTAGGGTCATTGCTCTAAAGGAGGAGTTGGCCAGTTTGCCTTTAGAGCTCCCAAATTATTTGGTGCTAAGCATGGTACAACATTGTGAGAGCTGCATTGCAGTTCAGGGTGGACATATTCCATACTGAAATGTCTCTCTGCATAGTTTTCTGTAAGTACTATACATTAATTCCTTAACTACATCCTTAGGAAATAACTTTTGCCAAAAATTTATTGCAATTTAATTTGTAAGAAATTTATAACATTTTTTTGTGTAATATAATTTGTTAGTATGCTGGCAGTAAATTTATGTCCACATTTGGCTGTAATATGAAATTTTTTTCATATACAGATAAAAATGTAGTTTGTCCTTAGTTTTTAGACACCAGTATAGTTCTGGAAGTATGGAAGAGAAGTAAAGTGGTAATGACTGGATATTGGAAAGAATAATTCCCATACATAAAAAATGTTGCATATGGAATATGCAAATTATACACCAATAACCTTATTAAGTCACTTATATAAATTATCAGAATTAAAGCATTTAGAAGAGCAAATTCGATTTCGGAGAGGGAGATTTATATTCTTTTTACAATTAGCAGAATTGATGTGTGTGTGTGTGTGGGGGGGGGATCTTTACTGGTGCTTTATAGATCTTAAGCAAGCATTTGATTCAGTAAGCAGAAATAAATTATTTGAAATTTTAGAATAAAAAATGAAAGAGAAAAAAAATACCTAGTATCATTTTCTAGTACTATAAAAATGTTATGGCAACCACAAAATCTTGAACAATTGAAACTTCTGAAATACCAGTTGAGAGAGGTATCATACAGGGATACCCACTTTCACAGTACTTACCTATGCCCAGAAGAATTAGTAAAATAGTGAGTATTTAGGCTTCGGTGCTGGTTTACGTTCATGTTGCACTTTAATGGAATAATTTTCAGCACAACGAGAAATAATTAAACAATAGGATTTACTCTGAACTTTCAGTGGATCCTGTATGGATTGAGTGACTTCTGTATGCATAACTATTTGTGGTGTACAAAGATGTATCTGTTTTTATTTTTGCCACATACCACCTCTTCACATCCCTCTCAACATAGACTATAGTAAAGCCATTACTATTTCATATATCTGAGGCACTTCAGAAAAAATATCCAGAGCTTTAAAGAAATATGATCTCTGCACTGCTTTCAAACCTCAATGGAAGTTGGCTTACCTTCTCTTCTCTCCTAAGGATCCACTTCCTACCTTCTCTATTCCAGATGTTTACAAGGTTCCTTGTTCTCGCAACTTATGTTATAGTCAGATTGGGAGATCTGCTACCATCTGCCTAGAAGAATACAAAAAATACATCCACTGCCACAACTATCAGTCAAGCCTAGCAGACCATGCCTTGTATACTTTGTGCAGAATCAGATAGAATAAAACCACCATATTCCGTCTTAGCAAATACAAACTTTTTTTTAGAATCAGTAGCAAACTTAAAAACCCAGCATAATCTTAATAAATACGGTTGCATTAAACTTTCCAAAATTTGGGAAACTAATTCTTAAGCCTTCTACCCAAAATCTAAGGCTAGCTAATGGCACCCATAAAGGATGACCCTCATATGACTTTAGTCTTAGTTTATTCTAATATCATTTCTTCCACTTATTGTTTCTTGTGTTTTTGTGCATGTCATTACAATTTTAGCATTGCATTCCTGAAGATGTCTCTGTGATTGAGACAAAATATTAAAATGATTAAACCTGTTTAATTATTTCTCTTTGTGTTGTAAGTTATTCTATTTAAGTGCAGCATGAAAGTAAAAGAAGTCTTTTAGAAAACATGGAAATAATCATGAATGGACAAAATTTACATGTAAAATATGCAAGCTGCTGTAGCTCAGTTGATTTAGATGACTCCCTTTTGGTTGGAAAGACCCAGGTTCAAATCACGTCTATGATGTGAGTAATCTTTATCAGGTGTTTTCAATCACGTGGTGAGTTAGATGGTCTCATCTGGAGGTGGAGGGATTTTTCTCCCAGAAACTCGGGATATTTGTCCCTCAAAACAGGCTGGAAGGACACATGCAATATATAGACATAAGACACTTCAGGAATAAGGATTAACCACCATATTCTGTCAGATCTGGTTTTGAATACCTGTAGAGTGAGGTGTGGTTCTATGCTTAAAAGTAAATCGGGAAGGAAAGAAGGAAAATATGCAGATGATATAAAGACATGTAAAATACAATGCAGTTAAATTAACTTAAAAATTATGTTATCTAGTATCATTAGTAAAACCAAAACAGTGACAATAAGCAGAAATAGCAAATAACTTAACTTGGAAGTGGAAGGAAATAAACTGAAACAGGTTAAAAAAAAAGATTCAATTACTTAGGCACATTAATCACAGACAGGCTAAATTATGAAGAAACTGTTAAACACAGAATAAATCTGCAGTGGTCTGTTATGACTAATAAATATATGGAAAAATACACAGTTCTTTATGGTGCACAGACATTGAAAACAGGTGTTTCAGGGAAATAAAACATCATGGACTAACATGAAAACCGATCAGAGAAGAATTACACTACTATGTTTCAGTAATAACAAGAATCATAGAAAAACAGTGGTATGGGCACATGTACAGAATGCCTACTAAAAGGTTTTCTCAAATTCTCCAAAATGGAAGTGTAGAAGAAAAGATACTGCTAAGAAGACCTAAAGGAAATGGATAGAAAACATTGAGTATAAGTGATCTGAACTCTCACAGAAGTTTAAATAACTTGGCTGCTGATGGATTGGACTGGAAAGTTCATGTTAGTCTCAATCTGCCTTAGGTAGATAAGGAAGATGATGATATATAAGTAACCTAGTTATGAAGATGCTTTACATGCAAACTTTTCTTTGCTCATGCTTGGATAAAGGATTAAAACAAGAATATAATTTCTTGGCTAGTATCATTCACTTTCTTACTAATTAAATAAAGCTTTCTGCATTTATTTCTGTCTGATCCAAGGTATTTTAATAATATGATGATACACCATTTTGCCACGTATATGTAAAATATATCTGCATTGATTTAGGTTTCATTATCTCCATGGGTCTATAATTTGTCATGTATAAATTAGACTAAGCTTTCATCAGATTTTAATTAATCTAGGCTCATGAGTTTTGGTTGCAAATGTTTGTGGTAACAAAAGCATAGACATCTTTGCACACACCAAGAATGCATGCAGAAGTCACTCAGTCCATACAAGATCCACTAAAAGTTCACAGTAAGTTGTTTTTATCATTGTTAATAGAACAATCAAATAGAATACAAAAGTAAAGCAAAAATTTATAGGGCATAAAATAATTAATATTACCATTCAGGACATCTATCATAAATCTCATCATGGAAAGCCCATCTTAGATAGTACAGTCTGCCATTCTGTTCATAAATCCTTTCATCATCTGCACTTTCACCACGTTTTCAATAAATGCATTCCATGTCCCAACCATCTCTCCATATGCAAAAGCTACTTTTCACCTCTTACTTATCACTTTTTCTCAGATGTCTCCCATCCCAGTCCTTGTTCTTTTTGTTTATTCTACAATATGAAAAATCTCTCCAGTATCAATCCTATAAATACCTCTCAGCAGTTCAGATGCCTTTCATTTTCTGTTCACCAAATTCAGTAGTTTACATGCTCATAACATATTGTATAGTCCTGATATCATTTTTGCTATCTGCTTCTGAACCCTTTCCAAGATTTTCTACATCTGCAAACAGCTGAATATCTCCTTGCAATCCAGTGGTAATATCATTGATATAAAGGTTAAACAGCAAAGGTCCCCTCTTAAAATGTTGAAAAGTTTTTAAAACTAAGAAGTTATATGAATAGTTTTTTTGAATGTCAAAAAATAATTTCTGAGATGTAATATGATTTCACTGTGTAATTTAATAAAGTAAATATTATTTAATTACATAAACAAGGTTTATGAAAGTGAAGGTAATATTTTAATTAAGAACTGTTTTTGCTTCTATTTTTATTTCTGCATAGAATCTGGGTTCTGAAGCAGATGTTGCAGTGGTACTTTAAATTAAAATTAAGAAGGAATGAAGAGCAACTGACAGCATTGCATAGAAAAAAAAGAGACCTTATTGAATTTGCTATGGAAACAGAGACATATAAAGTAGTGAAAGAAATGTTAGAAAAATATGATCCTGAATTCCAAAAAAAAGTAAGAATAATTTAATTAAGTTTATGATGAATAATTTATTTGATTTTATAGCAAATACAAAATTTTTTACCAGTTATGGAATATAATTAACATCTGTTAATTATATTCAAGTTAATTATATAATCTGTTAATTATATTCAGCAAGAGCTTGTCAGAATCATTGGTTTATTTATTTCACCGAGTATCTTTGTATCTAATAGCTTGAATACTTGATAAACCCTCCACTTTGCCAGTATCCTTGATCCTTAACTAGTTCTCCTTCCATGTATATTGTTGAGGTCACGTTTCCTCTCCTGAAGTACAACTTGGCATAGAAATGGCGAATGGAATGACCTAGGGAGCTTTTACTCTTCCTTACCATATACAGGTATCTCTCGATTAACGTGGTTAATTAATCCCTCGACGTTACCACATATATCAAAATTGCGTTAATCAAATATAATAATCAATGGTAAAAAGTACAATTCGTCCATGATTGATTATTATATTAATAGTTTGTTTTATATGGTACTCTTTTAGGAAAGATAAAAAATGAATGCAAAATAAATGTTTAATAAATGCTTGTATTTACGTTAGTTACTGCAATTTTTTATTAAAAGAAGTTATCAAGAGTTGTTTGAACATTTTAGTTTTTTTTTCTTATTGGCATAAATTCTATGATAACAAGCTCCAGACCCCGGCAAACAAGCATTCTTCGATTAACATCTGGATCCAATATCCATTACTTGCTGCTTAAGCGATCCTAAACTGCAAAAGATTCCATCCAGTTCTTTGATTGTTATCTCCTTTGGAACCTCATCTTCGCATTCTATTTGTTCGTTGTCTTCGTGTGCGAGTTTTTGTTCAATTTCAAGAAGATCGTTGTCACTGAAATCTTTTGAAGTCGAATCCAATAATTCTTTAACATCTTCTACATCGACACCATCAAAACCAAGGTCTTGATCAATTGCAACGATTTCTTCGATCACGTTGTTCACAGGATTTTGAAAACAACCTAAGTCATTAGTGCATTCTGGCAAAATATTTTTCTAAACAGCTTTCATGCAACTAGAAGACACTTGCTCCCACAAGTCATGAATGTTTTCAATTGAGTGTTTAATGTTAAATTTTTTCCAAAATGTTTGGAGCGTAATTGCATTTTCTCCCATTGTTGTTGTTTCTGCTGCCTTTGAGAATGTCTTTTTAAGAAAATAGGCTTTGAAAGTTGCAATGACGTCCATAGGTTGTAGCAGTGATGTCGTATATCGAAAGAGCTTTGAAAGCTAAGTTATTTCTCTTGCAATAAACTTCAACTGCCAGGCAAAAATAAGTCTTCGAATAGACTTCGCCCGCCAAATTGCAGTTAAAGAGTTCTTGTTACATCCTTTTAAAGCCCTTGGGTTCTGAGTTCAATAGACAAGCAGCAGCTTCAATTTGAAATTTCCTTTAGCGTTCCCTCCAAGAATAAAAGTTAAGCGATCTTTTGATAATTTATAGGCAGGCTGCACTGCTTCTTTTTTTTTTATATAAAAGTTCTAGATGGCATTTTTTTCAATAGAGGCCAGTTTCATCTACGTTGAAAATTTGGCAGTAATCGTAATCATTTTCTTCGATAATTTTCCGCAGCTCAGCAGGAATGTGGATGCAGCATCTTCATCGGAGCTTGCAGCTTCACCTGTTATTTTCACATTCTTTAGTCCAGCCCTAGATTTAAAATTTTCAAGTCAGCCTTTGCTAGCTGCAAATTTTGAATTGTCTTCTTTGTATTTAGTCTCTTTAAGTCTTGAAAACATGCTTAGCGCCTTTGGCCTTGATATTATAGGCACTAATTGGAATTCTCTTTTGATTGCAGTCTTCCAGCCATTCGAATCAACAGATCTTCCATTTCAACCATCATGGCACTCCGGTTACGTTTGCATTGCATAATTGCAGATGCAACTTTACCTTGCTCGCAATATTCATCAGCTTTCGAGAAAATAGTCCGTATTGTAAACTTGTTAAAACCAAATTCGCTTCTGATTTTAATTTTACCACGTTTAAATCTTTTAATTATATCATGTTTTGTATCTAAGGTAATTACTTTCGTCTTCTTTTTTCAGGGATTGCTGCTTTAAGCAAAACTGCATTAAGCAAGGGATACCTGTATATATATTTTTTTCAGACATGGAGCTTTGTTTCCCCCCATTGCATCCAAAATTCCCAACTATTTTCCAAACCGTGGTTTAATAACAGATGTACCAGGGCAGTTCAAGAAAAAGTTGTGCATACTGTGAAGGTACCTTCATATTCAGCCTATGCTGAAGCACACAATAAATGTACAACAGTCATCAACAAATGCAGATAATCCAGATCGAACTTTGAGAGGACAAATAGCAGAAAGGTCACCTTCCTTCCAAATAGCAGTCTGCCCATCTTGTCCCCTTCCACCTCTTTCTCATCTGAAAGATAAGAATATGCCAATAGTCAGCTTTAGGTTTTGTAACAGTGTTTCCACAGATGACCAAGACAAATCACCTCCTACCAGGCCAGAAATGAACATTACACCACATGCCTTATGTGGTCTTTCATCAAAAAATATATCGGGTAAATTGTACATAGCATAGATGTTGAAAAGTCTTCTGATCCTCATAGGATCTCTCCAATTGTACTTAAACGTTGTTTTCCAGAACTAATACCTGTCCTATATTGTCTCTGTAATCATTTATACTCAGCTGGCACTTATCCCAGGACATGGAAATAAGCACATATCGAACTTATAAAGGAAAATGGGTCTGCCATCGGACTACCATGACTGCTCTTATCTGGGCCCTTTCCAAAATAATGGAGAAGCTCATTATCAGTGACCACTATGGATTCCACCACTCTAGATCTGCACAGAGCTCTCAGCCTACCTACCTACTACTGGACAGCCATGGAAAGGTGTGTGCCATTTACTCTTGACATTTCCAGAGCATTTAATCATTTCTGGCATTGCTTCCTGGTCAGTAAATTGTCATCCTTCAGTCTATTTCTACCCTCTGTAAATTAGCTAGCCAGCTTTCTCTCTGATTGATTATTGTGTCACCAATGCAGGAGTGCATCAGGGCTTTGTTCATTCACCTACCTATTCTTTCTTCTAGGCATAAATGACCTTGTTGATCAGTAATCCTTTGCACAAGATGGGTGCCATGCTTGCTCACAGCAGATCAAAAACGCACATGCATGAAAATCTCTGAACAGTGCTTGAAGCATTTTAACAAGAATAAAATTGATTTTGTGCGTCGATTTATTACTATGGATGAGACTTGGATTCACCATTACACACCAGAATCCCAACAGTAGTCAAAACAGTGGACAGAAGCCAGTTGTTCAGCACCAAAGTCGACAAAGTCGGTTTCATCAGCAGGAAAGGTCACGGCATTGGTGTTTTGGGATGCTAAAGGCATTTTGTTTATTAATTATCTTGAAAAGGATAAAACAATAACCAGGGAATATTATTTCAATCTTTTAACCAGACTAGATGAAAAAATTCTTGAGAAAAGACTCGGTTTGCAGAAGGAAAAAAAATCATCTTTCATCAGGACAATGCACCTGCCCACCTTTGTGGGCAGGTACGTTTGGCAATGGGAAAATTAAGGGTCTGCACCATGAATTGTTGGAACATCCACCCTATTCCCCAGATTTGGCTTCCTCTGACTATTATCTCTTCCCAAAACTAAGTCTTTCTCGCTTGTCAGTGTTTTTCTTTAAATCAAGAGGTGATTGCAGCTGTAGAGGGGAATTTTGCAGATCTTACTGTGAACAACTACAGGGGCTGGATAATGGCTCTGGATCATTGATGGAATAAATGTATTAGTCTTAAGGGAGATTATGTTGAAAAATAATTTTGAAATTATAAATTCGTTTTTTCATTGTTAGGATGAGAACTTTTCAGACCACCCTCATAATTCAAGTAAAATTAAGTGATGTTTGGTTTCATCAACCAAACATCACTTACTTGGTTAAAGATTAAATTGTCTCAGTTAAAGGTTTCCAGTTTTTTTTATGGCATCAATAATCCCATTCACAAAAGATTATAACCTAGTGTTATATCTTAGTCCTCTCACTAATCCTTAGTGAGAGGACTAAGGATTTGCTTCTCGTGGTACCTGATATGGCAGTTGAGAGAGGATTCAAACTTTAAAATTCTTTTAAATTTTTTCATCATCATCAAATTCCTGCCATGTACCCTCAAGGGGTGTACAGGATATGATAGTACTACATGAAAAATTTACATCATTACTAACTTCCTATCTACAATTTTCCTCCAAACCAGTCTGTTACTTGTCAAGACTCCAACATTATCAGATCTTACATTTCTATCGTCTAGAAATGTAAGATCTGATATAAAAACTTATAAAATTACAAATCTTGCATAAACTTCATTGCACATAATGCATAAATGTTTTATGCAAAATAAAATGAAGTGCATATTTTAATCGTCATCACTGTCTTCAAAAATAACATTTTGTAGATGTTCTTTATTTACGAGTGGCTGGATGTCTTCATCACTTGAAATCTCTTAGACATCATTTGTGTAATTCTCATTGCATACTTTGGCTGGTTTAGTTATCAAGAAGTCAGTAATGAGACCTTGCTTACCACTATGCTGCAATTTTTTATTAAGTTCCTAATGTACAGCTAAACAAATATCCAATTGTGTTGTGAATTTTCCGGAGCGCTCCATTGAGGGATCATTATCCGTAAAATAACTTCCTAACTTTCTTGCCAAGTCCTATCCGTCTGCTAATTCTTTAAACTGAATTCTTTCATGGATTCATTACAATCAGAATCTTTGGCAGAACTTTCCCCGCCATTTGGTTGGACATCATCTATTAATTGTACCAGTTCCTCCTTGTTTAAATTTGTTTTGTCTTCAGTTAATTCACTAATTTCATTTTCAACCATATCAAAAAAGCCTTCTAAGTGGCCATTACTATAAAAATAAATTTTTTACATAAAAAAGCATTACATATTGTATGTAACTCACCAGAAAATAAAGTGCCCAGCTTGAGATGAGCACACTTATGATTTTTAATACCCTTTCCTGGCAGAAAATTAAGATAATTTTCAATAATAAACACTTTATACGGTAAACAATTGACGTACATGCGTGCTAAAGGGTATTTCTCCTAATATAAATTCACTACTTATAACTACATTCACAATACGGGCAGACATAAATTTAATGAAGATAAAATTTGATTTTAAAGTAGAACAGTGAAAAATATATGAAAAGATAAAGGGTTACTACAATTTGTAAACAGTGTTATATCGAAACCACGTAGTATAAGTACCACATTATACGAGGATTACCTGTACTCTATTAGGAATATAATAAACCATCTGGGGATTTCTTGACCCATTTTCCAGTTCACTCCTCTTCTTATACTCCATCACTAGGTATTATCCACTTGAATGCAGAAGAATGGGAGGCGTGACAATTTTGGATAGTCATCTGTATCATTTTTGTATACATTATGATGGTAATACAAAACATAATCAAACATTATATTTTACCATCATAACTTCCCACACATGGCATTGATGTGGTATCGATTTTTTCTGCCTTTTACATGTAGGAGTTAGTTTGGAGTTAGTAGGAGTTAGTTACATGTTTATATATTATATAAACATGCCAGCTGAGGGTTCAACTGATTATACAAGGCTATTACAGTTCTCAGCAGGAAACTTTGACACAAAATAAAGTCAGCTAGTGAAAAGATGACAAATTTATCATAACGGAAGATAAGGCAACATCAGCACACAAAACATCAATCAAAAAGTGATGGAACTAGCAGAAGAATTACAGAAATACTGTTTTGACATAGACGTGAATGCAATATGAAGAAATTTAAAACAGGGAAGATTCTTTTTAATAGTAAGTAAAAGATGATATAATCAGGCATTAGGGATCATGGAAAAGTAAAGGTGAGAGTACCAATAGTTTTCAAATAACATTCTTAAATAAGAGTCACTGGGTCTATATATAGACCCAGTGACGATTTCAGTAGAAAATTAAAGTAGAAGAATTTTTTGAATTTCTCAACTTCTCTACTTTTGAATATTTTCAAAAGGACAGTTGCCAAAGAAAAAGAGAAAAATGTGTCTTCCTTAGAGACCTAAACAGCAAACTGAGAAATGAATCATGGATATACAAAGTTAATAATATGGTAATTAACAGCCAGAATTTTGCAAACTACAACAACAATAGTTTACTGTAGTTAATTTCCTCGCATTTTTTTCCTTGTACTCTGGTCAGAAATTTTCAGTAGTTTGTTTCCTATAGTGAGAATCAGCCATAATAACATTTTCATTATGAAGTTTAATTATTCTATAATGAACATAAGGAGAAAGAAGAAAATTAACATTGGATTTTAAAATCTGTAGATTATACACTTTAGAACAGTGCTTCCCAAACTGTGGGCCGTGACCCTCTTGGGGGCTGTTAGTTTTGTTGAGGGGGTGCCATGAAATAATGAAAACAAATTTAAACTATTTTAAGATTAAGTGTGCCATGTCAAATGTGTATGTAAGATGCTAAAAATGTAATATTTGCATTTGATTTTTGCAATATTCGCTGTGTATGTTTTGTATTGAATATAAATACAATAAATATTATAATAATAATATATGTCTGTATTACGATTTTTTTTTTGATTGGGTGGGGGGTCTTGAAATATTTTAATTTTTCCAAGGGGGGCCTTTACATCCATAAGTTTGGGAAGCACTGCTTTAGAAACATAAGAAGAAAAGTGTGTGTGAATTTGAAGTTGAATGTTGGAGTGTTGAATAACTACTGCATGTTGTATTTTCACAGATTTAGAGGAGAGTGGAGGAATTACTGATGCCAATTCTGATAAATAGTGATGCAAATATTTGTAGAAAATGCAAGCACAGAAACTGAATGACTTTGTATGAAGTAGTGTGATGTGAATTTGTAGGTGATAGGTCATTAATCATCTTAATTGATTTCCTCTATTGAGTTAGTATTTTTAGGGAGATCTTAGGGCCTCATTCCAAATGTGAGAAAGCATTCATTGGTCTGATTTGTTATTTGTACAGAGTTAATAATTGTTCAGAAGTACAATCTAATGTCTCCAGTGCTGAGTCAACAATATTTGTAATATATTTATATATTACAAATATTGCCACGAAGAAAGACTGGAGGCAAGAGTTATCCCAGGAAGAGACACCTCATTTTGTTGAGCAGCTAGTTGTTGAAAATTTTTTCACTTGGTTATAAATTAAATTAAAGATTCCAATAAATTATATTCTTATTTAATTAACAAACTTTTTTTGTTTACACTTGGACAAAGGATTGAACAAGAACTTAATTTTTTGGCATCTTTAATTTAATCTTGTTTAGCAGTTTGGGTGTTGTCAGAAGTAGAATAGTGGAGTAAGTATCAGAAATATCAGAGTAGAGTGAAAGAAATGGAATGAGTTTTAAGTTTCATTAGCATTTAAATTATAAATTTATCAGAATCCTATTGATTTATCCTTTTGTATATTTATCCTATTTATTTATCCTATTGAATCCTATTGGTTTATAGAGTCAGAGTTTAGAGGAGGGGTGTTTAAGGGTCAAAGCTGTATAATTGAGAGGACACCTCCACATAGCCTTTAAAGGAATGCGGAGAACCGACCAGGACTTTTGACTTAATATCCAGTCCTCATTCTCATGATGCACCCTGTTGGGTATCTACCTGGATACTGAATGAACGAGGATGGGCTGGCAATTTGAGATTTAGCCGACCAAATTGTATTCTTATTGGCTTAAACCAATATACAAAATGATGGTACAACATGACAAAATTTCATGCTGACTTGGGCGTCGCCCTGTCACACAAGGCCCCATTGTTTTTGCCAGGGAACCAGGGCAAACAGCGAAAAGTCAACTACTGGAACAAATCTGAAAGCACACCCCAACTCAACATCACTAGAGTTAAAGATCGGTGCTATCAACATAAGAAGCCTGAATGGCAAAGAAATGGAGCTAGCTGAGAAAAAAGTACCAGATCGACATAATAGGGGTGACTGAAACAAAAAAGACAAAAACTGGTGAGATCTTTCTGAGCAATAAATACAAAGTGTTATATTCAGGCAATAACAATTAAGGAAAAGAAGGAGTAGCCATAGTATTCAACACAAAATACGAGGCTAATATTAAATGGCAGGCAATCTCAAGTAGAGTGATGTGGGCAAATATCAGAATGCAGAACAGGACAATGAGACTTATTTGTGCCTGTGTAACACAGAAGGTTCTACTAAGGTAAAAGTGGAGGAATTTTTTCATGCTTTACAAAAAGCAACTGACACAATGAAAAAGGAAAAGTTGGTCCTTCTTGGGGATCTAAATAGCAGAGTAGGAAATTGTCAGACATACAAAAATATTGTTGGAAAATTTGGAGAAAAGAGCAAAGCTAATAATAATGGCAAATATTTGTTGGATTTCTGCTCAGGACATGGACTGGTTATTACTAACACCATGTTCCAACATAAAAATGTGCACAAATTCACATGGAGAGAAGAGGCTAGGAATAAGAAAAGTCTCATTGACTATGTTATTGTTGATAGTGATGTTTTCTCCCTGGTGCAGGACACCAGAGTGTACAGAGGATTTGAAATTGGAAGTGATCACTATTTAATCTTGAGCAGGATAAAACTTAATTTCATATTGAAAAGAATAACATGTAAGAAAGTTTTAAAGCAAATAAAAGTTGAGCAACTCTCAGAGGTGAACTGTAGACTAAAATACACAAAGATTATTGAAGAAAAAATAAAAGAGTTTGAGAACAGGAACCAAACCTTGGAGATTCAGTGGCAAGCCTTGAAGAAAACCCTGATTGATTCAGCTAGAGAGACATGTGGTTACGTTGTCTGCAAGGATAGAAAAATCAGAACTCCATGGTGGACACAGGAAGTTAAAGAAGCAGTAAAGGAAAAGAAGAAAGCATATCAAAAGTTCTTGGCAAATAAGACAGCTTGTGCTCTTAGAGAATACAGAGACAAATGTAAGAAAGCTAAACACTGTGTAAAACTAGCTAAACAAAAGTCATGGGAGGACTTTATCAAGAACATAGAAAATAAATATCAAGAAGGCGGCAAAATATTCTGGAGGTTGTTGAAGAAGCTTAGAAATGGAAGAAAGAGTGCTATAAAAGGCATTAGAGATGATAAAGGTGACATGAAAACGGGAGAAAAAGATATCGTTGAAGTTTGGAGTAATTACTTGAAAAAATTGCTAAATGAAACAAGCAGTGATAGCACAGTGGTAAAAAAACACTCAACAGGCATAGAGTCAGGAATACATATCCATACTTGAAGTATAAAAAGCCATCAAAGGCTTGAAATGCAGAAAGGCAGCAGGAGTAGATGATTTCAACCAGAAATGCTGAAGTATGGTGGTGGTATAAAAAGTTTTACAGTGACTGCACTGCATGGTTCAAATGGCCTGGACAGAGGGACAAATTCCCAATGATTTGAGTAGAGCTCTCATAGTACCCATATATAAAAAGGGAAATAAAACTGAATGTGAGAATTACAGAGGTATTTCCCTACTCAATATTCCTGGTAAGATATATGCAGGTATAGTTGAGAAATGGTTGAGAAGAATTGAAGAAGAAAGCTTGGTGAAGAACAAGCTGGATTCAGGCCAAATAGAGGCTGTCAGGATCAAATCTTCAATTTACGACAAATAGTTGAGAAACCATGGGAATATAACAAAGATCTGTATTTAAGTTTTGTCGATCTGGAAAAGGCATATGACAAGGCGCCAAGAGAGAAGATATTCAATACGCTACAGTTATGGTGTCAATGGGGCATTATATCAAGCAAACTTAGTCTGTATTTGAGTTGTAAGTCAGCAGTTAGAATTGAAGAAGTACAGGAAGATGGTTTAATGTTAAATCTAGTGTGAGACAAGGATGTACATTATCCCCTCTGTTATTCATTATCTATGTGGATCACATTATGAAGAAAAGTGGTATTAAACATGATATCAGAATTGGAGATGTTAATGTCAGCTCTTTGCTTTATGCGGACGATGTTATACTTCTAAATAAATCTGCTACAAGTTTGCAAGATTCCCTGACTAAATCAAATAACTGTTGTAATTGATATGGTATGAAGGTCAGCAATAAAAAGACAAAGTAAATGAAAATTGGCAGAATCGTTGAAAATGTCAAGTGTGTTGTGAATGGAGAACCTGTGGAACAATTAAAACATTTCAGCTACCTAGGCACAATTTTTAGTGAAGATGGTAAATTAAATATAGAAATAGACAACAGAATCAGCAAAGCTGGTATGGTGGGAAGTCAATTGAAGAACATATGGAATAAGAGAGAAATTAATTGGAACACTAAATTAGCTGTATACAAGACAGTGTTCAAACCAGTTTTAACTTATGGATCTGAGAGCTGGGTCAGAAATAAAACACTTGACTAAAGACTAGTTACCGCAGATATGAGAATCCTGAGAAAGATTAGAGGCATGAACAGATGGCATCAATGGCAAAAACAAGGATATTAGGAAAGAACTTGACATTGTCAGCATCCAAGAATGCGTGAGCAGAGCTAATCTGAGGGGTATGGTCACTTAAACAGAATGGGTGAAGAAAGATTAGCAAAACAAGTGTTCTCTGCCAGGTTGGGAGGAAAATGACCCAGAAGAAGACCAAGAAATAGGTGGATTGATACAGCACTTTGTACCTTAGACGATAGAAATATAAGATCTGATAATGTTGGAGTGTTGACAAGTAAAAGACTGATTTGGAGGAAAATTGTAGATAGGAAGTTAGTAATGATGTAAATTTTTCATGTAGTACTAACATATCCTGTACACCCTTTGAGGGTACCTGTCAGGAATTTGATGATGATGAGTTTAGAGGATTGTAGAAGTAGATATTCTGGAGATGTTGATATTTTAAGTGCAAGGTTTGTCAAATGAGAAAGAGAGGTGCAGTTTACTCTCATCTTCAAAAACTGTATTATATTTGCAAGCAACTGAAGAAGATCGTTGATATATAGAAGGAAGAGAGAGTAGGTGACATAACTGAGCATTGTCAACACCAGCATTAGTTTCAAGGTTTCAGGATAAAGATCCATCCACTGTCACATTTATTGTAACATCGCATGAAAGAAAGCTGACAACACAATTGCAGAACGTAGACATATGCCTTTATGTCAAAAATGATCAAATACCCTATGTGAAAAAGTGTCTAGACACCAGTGCTGTTTAGACAGTACTGCAATTATTGCAAAATCAATAAGGAGTTGGCCACAATTTCATTGTGCACTCTCCTTGGGGGAAAAAAAAAATTCTTTGTAACTGAGCAAGGGTGTTAGAACTAGATTTTTTTGCTTGGAGAGTGAATGAATGGAATAGGTTGCCAGTCTGTTGTAAGTGCCCATGACTGTGAATATGAGTTCAAAGCAAAGTATGATAGATACTGTGCCAATGTTTGGTAGTGTTTGGCATGATGTTTAGAGTCTCCTTCAATAAGTCTAAGGTCATCATGGAGTAGCCCATAATAATAATAATAATAATAATTACACATTTGGAATAATAGGGAGATATTTACTGTGATCATCATTGCAAGAACTGAAGGAAAAGTAAGAAGCCAGGAGATCAGCATTTTCTTTGGGTAATGATATGGGCAAACTATCAGAGTATAAAAGTAGTAATAGAGTTGGACAAAATTTATGTCTGATGCAGTGGTGGCCCATGAAGTTTTAAATAGGGGTGCTGCCTATACAAAATAATTTAAAAGAAATTTTTTTTTCCTAATCAGTAACCAATTTATTAATAAATAAATATACAGATTTATTTATTAATAAATTGGTTACTAATTAGGAAAAAAAAGAATTTTTAAAAAATTATTTATCCAAGTGTGAGCAAACAAAGTTTTCGTCCGAAAGTATCTTCAGGACTGGGGTAAGGTAGTACAACACCGGGCAACTTGTTGCAAAGGTGGAGCAAGTAACATCACTCCTATCTCAGTATCTCCCATAATGCAAAACACATCTTCTTGTGGATATGTATAATGTTATGTATTAAGGGAAGGGCTACTACCCAGACTAGTTTTGACCTTATTGAGGTCTCTTCAGTGGGAGCCAGGCCCAAGTGGAGATACCAGGCAGAAGCATTAGCAAGGTCATCTCTACCTATAGGAGTTGCCAAACTGTGTGCCACCTTTTTATTAAATTACTCTGGATTTAGAGAAAGATGTTAAAAGTTTATTTTTCACTTGGTTAGAGTATAATAAATTTAGTTTAATCCTTTATCCAAGTGTGAGCAAACAAAGTTTGCGCCTGAAGCGATAGGAGTGATGTTAGACTATTGGTTAGACTATAATAAATTTAGTTTAATCCTTTATCCAAGTGTGAGCAAGCAACATTTGCACCTGAAGAGATAGGGAGATACTGAGATAGGAGTGATATTAGCTTGCTCCACCTTTGCAACGAGTTTCCCGGTGTTGTACTACCTTACCCCAGTCCTGAAGATACTTTCAGGCGCAAACTTTGTTTGCTCACACTTGGATAAAGGATTAAACTAAATTTATTATAGTCTAACCAAGTGAAAAATAAATTTTTAAAATTATTTTGTATAGGCGGCACCCCCATTTAAAATTTCACGAGCCGCCACTGGTCTGATGGCTTTGGCAGGAGACAGAATGCAGTTTGTACAACTTATGTTTTAAAAAAAAAAAAAAGCCCATGAAGTTTTAAATGGGGGTGCTGCCTATACAAAATAATTTTTTAAAAAATATTTTTTTCCTAATCGGTAACCAACTTATTAATAAATAATTATACAGATTTATTTATTAATAAATTGGTTACTAATTAGGAATAAAAGAATTTTTTAAAATTATTTTGTATAGGCAGCACCCCCATTTAAAACTTTATGAGCCGCCACTGGTCTGATGGCTTTGGCAGAAGCCAGAATGCAGTTTGTACAACTTATGTTTAAAAAAAAAAAAAAAATTGATGGAAGCCTGTTGTGATCTCTTGTACAGCTGTGGCACACTTCTTGGAAAACCAAGACTTAGAGACTAGAATTTAAAATCAATGTTTATATACTTATAAGAATTATTTCAGTGATCACTACATGCAATCCAGAACTCAGGAAATGTCAATTGTGACAGCACTTATTCCTCTGAAACCTTCCATTGCAGGTGATGTAGGATAAAAGGTCAGCCAAAGATCCTGAATGGCAGAATTACTACAATTGTTTGAATAATTGGTGAGAATTTAAGTGGTTAAGAAGTTTTGTTGTTGAACATTTTCTCCATTATTTCAGTTTCCAGTATGGTAGGATGTGATTTGCCTTGGTCGTTTACCTAGGAGTTTGAGGAAAAGTGATGCTAGGTGGTCAGCCTTATCTGTGGGTGCTGTAACAGCTATACCATGAGTGAGGGCATGCAGTGAGAGGAGATATTTTTGGACATGGCATCCATACAGGGAGCAACTAGTCTCCTTGTCATAACATGGCCTTGACAGTGCCTCCTACATACCACTGCTTGGACTCCAAGCAGTGGTATGTGGGAGCCATTGTCTGGCAGCAGGATTATGCACCAGTTGACTGGATGTTTCTTAACTCATTACTGACAATTTGGGGCCTGTGCACTATCTGCCAACCGGCTTGCAGCCCCACCATTTTTACCCTATAAATTAGATTTGGATCATTAAGTATCCAATACCTCTAATCCTTCTCTGTGCAATCATTCACATTGCACTGAGAAGGGGGGGAAGGGAAAAAACAAACTGGAACCTCTACTCTGAAGAACAAACATGGCATTCACCACTTCAGGCCTCCACTAAGCTAGATGGTGGTATTTCACTGGGCATTGAAAAGTCAGCTGACCCACTAACATGAAAGTAAAAGCAGAGGATTTGGTTGCTGCAGACCAACTGAACTTTATTGAAGTTTGCTGTATACTACACTGTGGTGGCTTTCTTCTTGAGAAGACTGTATTGAAGTTCTGAATATGAAAGTTGAACAATTATCATGTGTAAATTGTACATACTCAGATATTCAAATACTATTGGGAAAAGTGAAAGAATTTGCAAACAATAATCAAACCTTAGTGACAGTGGAAGAATATAAAGACAATATGACTGACTTCAATAAGAGAAGTATGTAGGTGAAGTTGTCTACAAGAATAAAAACATAAGAATTCTATGGTGGGTATGTGAATTTAGAAAGCAGGCCAAAAAAATTAGAAAACCATTTAAAAGTTTCTAGCTAGCAAGCAAGTGCTCTTAGAGAATGTAGAAAAATGTACAAAAGGTAATCTGTGTAAAAGTGGAAATAGAAGTCACTGGAAAATTTTGGAAAGAATACACAAGATAAACATCATGAAGTTGGCAAGATATTTTAGAAGCCGCTAAGAATGCTTAGAATTGAAGAGGTGTGTGGAAGGGGGGGGGGATGAGCACCATAAAAGAAACGTAATTAAAGTGAAAAAAATATATATTATGGATGTCTCGAGTAATTACTTTCAAAACTTATTCAATACAGTAGCAAGGAATTGGAATTCTAGTAGAAAACATCCAGGAGGAAGGCAGTGGTGAAATATTTCATTATTAGAGAAAGCTGGAACTAAAAAGACATGGAAACCTGAAATTCGTAAATATGAAAATGTAAAAGTTAGTGGCTGCACTGCCTAATTCAAAAGGACTGTACAGAAGATTAAAGATTAAATCCTAAATGATTGGTGTAGATCTCTCATTGTTCCAAATATATTAAAAGGGGAAGTAAAACTGAACATGAGAATTACGAAGAAATTTTCTTACTGAGTATGCTATGAAAGATTTATGCATACTTCATAAGAAAAGGTCTAAGAAACATTGAGTTAAAATTGATGATAATCAGGTTGTGTTAAAATCAAATAGCAGTTCCAGATTTTTAACTTTATGACAAATAGTCCAGAAAATCATGAACTTTTTTTTTACACTACAAAGAACTCTTCAAAATACTTTGTAGTGTAAATAAACCTTTTATAAAGAAATAAAGACAAACTCGCTCACTTTAACAAACTGCTGAAAAGTCCCTTCCAAAGTCCTTTGGGCACAATAATATTCTAAATGAAATTCACTGTGGCAAAGTATCCACAATGACAAACTGTTCCAGAGGTCTCTAGAAGAGCCAACTACTTAATTAGAAAATTGCAGATAGAATTGAAGTTTATTTTACACAGATGATACTGTCCTCTTAAATAAATTGCTTCACACTTCAAGACTCGTTAAACTGAATTAAATATTACTGCTGTGACATTTAATATAAAAATTAGCAATAATATTAACATGAGCAGAAAACTGCATTCTCAGTCATGAAACGTGTACATTATAAAATTTATAAGAATTTTTATATCTATAGATAATAAATATTTAGGAAAGATGGCTGTTTCACCAGGAAACTTAAAATAAATACTGAAAAGTCAGGTACGAACAATCTACAACTGTGCAGAATTAAAGTTTGCCATTGTTGTAAGAAGTATTAATTGGAAAGAGGTGCACCTTGCAGAAGAATTTCAGAAATACCATATTGGCATAATGACAAATAAGAAAACTGGTGAAATACTTGGAAATAATAGCTGTAGAATGTCATGTTCAGGCAAAAGTAATCAGGGAAAGGAAGAAATAATATTCTACAATAAACATGAAGATACATTTCCTGAATGTTAAGCACTTTCAAGTAGAGTGATGTGACAAATTTCAAAATGAAATGAAGCTTACTTGTGCTTCTGGTTCTACAAAAGATTCTAGTAAAGGAGTAAAATTTGAGTTATTATAGAGGAAAATTAATAAAATGGAAAAGATACTTCTTGTTAGAGACATGAAGAGCTGACTAGAAAATGAATTCCAGACATATAAAAATGTTTTTAAAAAAGTACTGTCATAATTATCCTCTACACCCCTTGAGGGTACATATCAGTAATTTAATGATAAAAATGTTTTAGCAAAATTTTGAGAAAAGAACAATGATGGTAAGTACATGTCAGATGACTGATCATTACCATTTGTACACAAGATATAACAAAGTATTATTGGCTACATTATTGTTGATAGTGATGTCTCCAACAGACTCAATAAATTTGATATTAAACATTTGGTTTGGGATACAGGCGCTTGGAAATACAAAGTAATTGTTGTTTAGTTTTGAGCACAACAAAAAAATTATAATGCACAGAACAGATGAATATATATATATTTTTTTTAAAGAATAAATTTTAAATGACTTTAAATCGAGATAAAATATTAAATTTTAATGATAATGATACAACTAGTTTCAGCCTTTTACAGCCTTCTTCAGGTATCCACTAAAGGTAGAACACAGTAATAAAAAATTGAAGTTACAAAAAACTGAGAATTACAGGCAAAAAATTCAATATATAATTGATACAAAAACGTATTTTTCAAGTCACTCTATATAACGTGTTATTGTTCGTTGCATGCGTGCTTGCAGGTTCTCGTGAGCGCCAGTATTGAACAACTGCAGTATGGCTATCAGGGATGTTATAACTCAAATTGCTGTTCAAATGTTCAGGATTAAGGAGAATTACTCTGGACTCCAGGATTTTCCTTTCAAACTCATCACTACAGCAAAAAATGGTACTATATTGTCGGATTTATCCCAGCAAACTGAGTGACTCTGTAGATCGTCATGAGGGTTATTAGAGAAAAGAACATGACTGGATAGTGCAGATGCATGTGATCTTTTATAGGAGATGTCCCTCTTATGCTCCTCAATATGCAGTTCAACAGATTTGTTAGTCTGTCCAAAATAAGGAATATTACAATCATCCTTCTCACTTAAGTTGAAACTTTGGTGACATTATGTTGACGACATTTTCATTATATGGAGTCACGGACACACATCTCTCATGGATTTTCTTCAACATCTTAACAACCAGCATCCTAATATAAAATTCACTACCGAACTAGAACGAAATAACTGCCTTCCTTTCCTGGATGTAATTCTTACACGATGCTCTGATAGATTTAAAATCTCTGTATACTGAAAACCAACTCATGCTAACAGATATCTCCACTGTCAATCTCATCACTTTCCACCACAAATGCTCAGAACTATTTCTACCTTAGGACACAGAGCACAATCTCTTTTAAATGAACCAGATGAACTCAAAAAGAAAATGAACAACTTTCTCTTATCTTTAAACAAAATAAATATTCTGAAAAAACAATTAAGAAATTTCTTCTGGATCCTCCTAGGTAGTGTACTGCGGAAACTACTGATTTATAAGGGAGCATCTCAATACCCTACATTAGTTCAGTCTCCAATAAATTGGCTAAAGCCTGTTCTCTTATAAGCCATCCGAAGCCTGTTCATCATAACCTGAAATATCCAGGTGTTTATAAGTTATGGTGCGACTGTAATATTCCTTATTTTGGACAGACTAACAAATCTGTTGAACTGCATATTGAGGAGCATAAGAGAGACATCTTATATAAAAGATCACATGCATCTGTGCTATTCAGTCATGTTCTTTTCTCTAATAACCCTCATGACGATCTACAGAGTCACTCAGTTTGCTGAGATAAATCCGAAAACATTTTTCGCTAGTGATGAGTTTGAAAGGAAAATCGTGGAGTCCAGAGAAATTCTCCTTAATCCTGAACATTTGAACAGCAATTTGAGTTATAACATCCCTGATAGCCATACTGCAGTTGTTCAATACTGGTGCTCACGAGAACCTGCAAGCATGCATGCAACAAACAATAGCACGTTGGATAGAACGATTTGAATAATACGTTTTTGTGTCAATTATATATTGAATTTTTTGCCTGTAATTCTCAGTTTTTTGTAACTTCAATTTTTTATTACTGTGTTCTACCTTTAGTGGATACCTGAAGAAGGCTGTAAAAGGCTGAAACTAGTTGTATCATTAAAATTTAATATTTTATCTTGGTTTAAAGTCATTTAAAATTTATTCTTTAAAATGTATCATTTCAACCGAGTAGAAGATCAAGAATACACACACACACACACACACACACACACACACACACACACACACATATATATTGTCGAACTTAATTCATTCCCAAAGGCTGTTCGGAAACCGAATTGTTCGAAAACTGAAACCATTTTCCCATAAGAATTAATGTAAAATGGATTAATCCATTCCCGAACCCCAGATGATTGTTTATTTAAACCTTTACAACAGTACTTCATGCATAAGATCATATACAAACGCAATGAAAATGCATAAAAAGAATAAACACAATAAATAGATAAAATAAAAACGAAAATTTAACTTCACTTTAACTATACATACGGAGGAGAGTTGATGGCGTAAGTGGAAGGAGGTGAGTAAGGGGAGTCCCCTTCCATAAAAACATTTATTTATTTATTTATTTTTGAGTATTGTACATATCGTTGATTTCGCCATACCAAACCGCATAGCAAGATTCGAGACATGAACGGCATTTTTGTGTTTGAATATGATTTCTTTTTTCACCTCTATCTTTTCTTCTAACAACTTTTCTTTTCGCTTTGCTGCTGTCACTATTCTTCTGCAGTCCCATGGTGGCTTAATTAATAATAATTTATGAATAAGAAAATCAAGAAAACTCACTGCAAATTCGAGCAGGTGTCTGCACTGAACGAAGGCTGCTGCGTAACTGACGCTTTCCTGCCTTACAGCGGAGCACGTGAGAATGGATGTCAATTTAATGTGGCAAAATGTAAGGTTATGCATTTTTGTGGTGAAAAGATTAGCAGCAGTATATCACATTGGTGGAACTGTACTCCAGATGAGGCCAGGGACTTGAGAGTGTTGGTGGATAGGGAGTTGAAGTTTGGGGGGGGGCACATTGCAAAAGTGGTTAAATCAGCTCATCAAATCACTTGGATGCTGAAGAATACTTTGACGAGCAGAGATAAGCAAGTTATTGTTCCTCTGTATCAAGCCTTGATAAGACCCCATCTCGACTACTGTGCCTAGATCTGGTCACCTAGATTTCTTCTTGATGGGGAGGAGGTTGAGAGGATCCAGAGGCAAGTGACCAAGATGATAGCAGGTCTATGGAATGAACCTTATGAAAACAGGTTGAAGATTTGTGGTTGCAGAAATTGGTTGATAGGCAGAAAAGGGGAGATATGATTGAGACATTCAAATTGCTGAAGGGTTTCTATAGGATTAATTCAGCGGATATTTTTGAGAACAGGACTGGTGGTGGGAGGACTAGGGGACATCTATGGAAGCTGGGCAAGAGTGTGGTTAGTAAGGGTGTTAGAGCTGGGTTTTTTACTTTTAAATTGGTGAATGAGTGGAATAAGCTGCCAGAGTCTGTTGTGGGTGCTATGACAGTGAATGAGTTCAAGGCAAAGTATATTAGATACTGTGTGAATGTCGAATAGTTGTGATGGATATGATGAGTCCCTCAATGAGTCAAAGGACTCCTTGGAGTCGCCTGTAATAATAATAACAAAAAATTTCAACAGTAAATAACCTTAACACCCTTCAGAAGTTTATAGGCCTCTATCACATTACCCTCATTCTTCTGTTAAGCAGTCTATAGCCAATGTACCCTACCCCAATCTGTTCTCATAATCCTGATATCATATATGTAACTCTTCATTGTGCCCTTTCAACAGCTTCTTTATCTCCCTCCAAATCTGTGCATAGTAATCCAGGTGCAGTCGTATCAAGTCCTTGTAAAGAGGTAAAATGACTTTCTTATCCTTACCTGTAAATGTTCGTTTCAACATCGCAATTATCGTCTAAATTGTTTTTGCGATGTGATGTTTGAACTTCAGTTTCCTATCCACCATAACTCCAAGATCCTTAGCTTTATCAATATCTTGTACCATAACCATACCGATATAATATGCATGTCACAAGTTAGCGTGATCTACAAGCCAGAAATCTTTGCATCAGCAGTGAAGCACTTCTCTATTTTCAACATATGGCTGCATTAATTTACCCAAATTCTAAGACCACCTTTAACCCAATGGCTACAGATGATCCTTAGCTTCAGAGGATGCTTGCTAGGACTTTACTTTTAATTGTTTCCACTAAGTTTCTTGGTTATAGTGTCTTGTGTTTTTGTATCACATCACACCCATGCCATCTCAACTGCCTCAGGTTGAAAGGTAGGAATCAATATTTTCCAATTATCTCATAGGAAAATGGAAACAACCTTCCCATCTTTATCTCTGGTAACTCTTTTTATCTTCTAGGCATATCGCCCACCAGTTTATGATGATAGGAGTTGAATGTTTTGGATTTATCCTTCAGCATGAACCAGTGTCATGTACACACAGGTCTCTCTTTTCTCTAATGTTCCACTTTGTTCCAAAAAAAGTGTTTTAATAGAATGATATTGGGATTCTATGAAAGCCTGTCAATTTTTTCTGCCTCATTTTCCTCAAACCATTTGGCAATATTTCTGCAGTATGACGTTGTATACTGTAGTTTTGAAATATGTGGGCCTGTTTCATATAACTACCATTCTTTCACTATGCGTTATTCCCACTTCCAATGCAGGGTCTGTGTGTTAATTTAGATGCGACTTCTTGTTAGTACCACTCCCAACCGACCTGTCGCGCAGGGAGGATTATTTTTTCGCTGTAGAGGCGTATGTTCACGGGGCCGGTTTGCCTGCTTGCGGGATGAAAAACGCCAGATAAACTGGCGGAAAAAAACCTACTGCCCGCACCCAAGACCGGCTAACTTGGCTATGCCTGAGGAAGATCCTGGAGTTCCTCACGTCTTCGACAGGAATCGAACCTGGGACACTCCTTCCCCAGGCATATGGTTGCAAAGCGCAAAGCCACTAGGCTAACTGCACTGCCTTTTTCATATAACTACCATAATGTTTTGAAAGTATTGCATATCCATTAATGTTCATCCTTTCGGGTGTTACTAAAGTTTCAAGTTCATAGCAGGAGAAACAGATCCAGATACTACACCAGTAGCACCTTGTCACCTTTACAGTTAGGATGATTCATTCATGCATGTGATATTCCCAGGTATATATGACCCTCTCTTTGATCGGGTGTGTCAGTTTATCTACATTTCCAGTGTTCTGTTGATAGTTACAGTGCTCTTTATACTAGCATTGTTAATTGCCATGATTGCTATTTGGCATATATTTAGTTATCCATATATACAGAAACAAAGACTCGGCTCTTTGCATGCTGTCCTACTACTAACCATATTGCAGATTTCCAATGGTCTATAGACAGTGACACTGATCTTTATACTAGCATTGTTAATTGCTGTAGTTAATCGCAGCTGCATCTTCCAGCAGCTATAATGTTGCTTATACTTGATTTTGAGTGATGATCTTTTACCAGTGTCATAAATGGATAAGCCTACTAATAAAACAATACAAGGTCTTCGATATATGCTATTGACAGTATAGAAATTTACAGTCACTAGCATATAGCAAAGAACTTGCAACTTTGAAAGAGGTGTTATTATAGTAAAGAAGGTTTTAAAAACTTATTATTTGTAAAAAGTTTAATTATTTATTTATCAAATCCTGTCATGGTTTTAAACAGTTAAATCTTGTCCATTGAGCCTATTTCAAAAGTAGTTTGCAAATGGTAGCAGATTTCTATACTGAAATCTAAGTAAACAAGTGAGATCCTAGATATATGTAATTTATGACAATTTGCTATCACTTTTCAAAATTCAATCTTAAACCTCAATAATAATTAAGTAAATTGAGTCTTTCCACCTCTCTTATACAAAAAAAAAAAAAAAAAAAAAAAAAAGTTTAATAATACTAAAACAAACTTTACAATATTCTGAACTCTAAATCACATCTTATCTAGTTTTTGGACCCAAAAATATACCAGCTAAAATGAACATTATGTTCTTAACTGCATCTGGACCTCTCTTGAAAGAAACGGTTCTTCTTCATTTCTTCAATAGAAACAGTCCTTCTTCCTGAAAACTACTTTGTCTTGGAAATATCTGTAAATTATCTATTCTTAGAGATATGAAAAGTTCAGACTTGAAAATAAAATCTTCAGATTCAAACACTGTCTAGCATTCCTCCTTTAATGGCTTCTTAAAAAATTGCACACAAATGTTATTTCTTTCCACTTTATTCTTCAAGATTTACAATCTTTTTCCTCTTCTTGTACAAAGGATTCCCAAGGGAAAATGATTGACCACTTAACATTACTGCACTAATGGAACCTTTAATATCTCATAAACATTTCTCTTCCTAGGGGAGAAACTTCATTTACCAAGTTCCAAAGTTCCTATAAATTTCTGCCACAACTGTTATTCCAGTTACTTTTGTAATGTAACAGCTAAATAACATATAAAACATCTTTCTTTCTGAAAGACTGCTACAAACAGAACTTTTTCTCACTAGTTCCAAAAACTCTTTCATATCACTAATATCTGTATCTCTCCTTACACAGCTTTATCCAGCTGTTTACTTCGTTATCATGTTCTTTTCACTTGGCATGCCCCAGGATTATACTTCCAGTTCCCCCTCAGTCATGAAGTATAGGAAACTGCCACCATTCATGTTATCTTTGCAGCGCTTTGTTTGAAAGCAATAAAAACTCAGTTTCTCTCAACTAAGTAAATCTTTTTAACTTTATATATTTTAAACATAGACAGATATTAAACTATAATACTAATTTTAGGTCAGACTAAATTACAATCAAGCAAATTCACTTTGTTAAAAATTAGTGCTATGCATAAACATAATATGTAGACCATGCACAACTATATACAAGGTGATCAAAATTGCTACAGGAATAGAAGATTTACCCCAATGTTAAACAGCAGTGATAAGGCAGAATGGAGTTTACACTGAGCTTATAAATGATTTAACAACAGGAGTACAGTGTGCAAAACTTTTGAAATGATCCACAAATGTGTATCTATGCATACATATATACACACACAGGGTGATGAAAATTAAAGTATCTCTGGAAATATAAGGTCTTATGGGGCCCATCCAGTGATCCAAATGCTGCGAAACTGCAGGAAAATATGGTGCGCCATGCAGAAATGATATCTGAGAAAGAAAAGTCGTTCCAAAATTCACCACCAGGGGCCATGCACCAAATGTAGATGTAGTAATTTTTCTGTGTGTAAGGAGAAAAGTGACACAAGCATAAATAACATGTTTTTATTCACTTCTGTTATTCATTCACGGGCTGTAGTGTTCAGTGTGCTGCCCTTCCTCGTATGCCACAAACTGCATCCTTTGCCTATTGTGTTCAATGACAGAACGCTGCTGGTCAGGACTGATGTTGCACACATGCTATGTTATGCTGTCTTTCAGCGCAGGTTTCAGGATGATCCTGATAAACCCTGTCTTTGAGAAATCCCAAGAACCAGAATTCACAGGGGATCAGATCAGGTGAACAAGGCGAGTGGCTGGCTTGTTCACCAGGATCATCCTGTGAATACCCACAACTGCGATACCTGGCAGTTGTGGTTATTCACAGCTTCGTTCATGTGAAAGTGAGACTCATCTCCTCACAAAATCATTCATGGGGCACAATTCTTGTGTCATGGTTATCTTGAATGGGCAGAAATCGGAATTTTCCAGATAGTTCTGTAAGGCACATTCATGTGTCTTGATGCAGCATGTGCACTGCAGGAACCAATGCTGTTATTCATAGCCTGCTCCACAATGGCAGTAGCAATTTCATTCACTTGTTGTACATTCACTGTAAACTGATAGGTTTGCAACCTCTGTCAGGTCTAACTCCCACCGATTCTGTTTCTTCAAAATGACTAATCATTTGTCGCAGAGCACGCACGATAGTGGATCTTGTCAACATTTATTGTCGAGGAGGGTGGAAAAATTCACAATTATTTAGATAGTACAGCTTCATGAGTAAAACACATTGGGACAAAGTTAGTGAATTTTGGAACTACTTTTTTTTTGCAGATATCACTTCTGCATGATACACAACGCATTCCTGCAAAGGTTTGCTTCTTTGGAGCACTGGATGGCACTCCATAAAGCCTTAAACAGGGATACTTTAATTTTAATCACCTTGTGTGTATATATATATGTATACACACACACACACATATAGAAATAATTGTGCACTTCTCCCAATATAAATGCGCTAACTGAAATTGGTAATTTGAAACAGAATATTTAAATTTATGCTAATTTATATAAACAAAAATGCCTGACTGATGATTTAATCCTGACATTTAATACTTGGATGTTCTACAGTAGGATTATAACTGTTGCCATATTTGATGACAGGAACATACAAACCAGTTTCTTTCATCCTAAAATAGGATATTTCAATACTTCAACCTGGTGCATTTTGTATATTTTAATGGAATATATCTATAGAACATATGCATTACAATCAATAACAATCTACAATATTTATGGATATAACTTCATAGTAGTCAAATTAGATACCAATAAATTCACACTGCTCTTTTTCTCCGGCACTCTGATATATATCAATATATTGTCAGACATTGGAGACTGGCACTTCATGGAAATATTGCATTACAAACTGATAGCCACCTTGATATTCATTTATACACTGATAATCAGGTACTCCTGGCCAATAATGAAGATGAAAACAGTATTCTATATTCAATTAAAACCTCGTTGCAGAAAAGAATAATATAGAAATATCAACTGTAAAAATTAAAATTATGGCCTTTCAAGGAAAGGAATTAGTTTGAAATAAAATTCTTGAACAAGTAAACTGCTTTAACTATTTTGGTTATAGTTTGACTTGCAAAGTAAAAATTGGCAATGTTAATAATAATCAAAAATATAACAGAGCACTCAGAATAATTAATCAGCTTTTTAATCCAACAAAAGCATAAAGGCATACCAGAATTTAAGCATAACAAGACATTGGCAAGACCAGTCCTTACCAATGGTATGGAAACCTGGACCACCAGAAAATGTGATGAACAATAACTTACATCAGTCGAAATGAAAAACAAAGATATAATCTTATTTTTGATACATTCCTAAAGGAAGAAAATTGCCAAGAAATCTAGCTAAGAAATAGGACCATAACATGTCACTAGGCCTACTGTTGGATGAGATGATGATATCTATAGAAAAATTTATATAAGGTTATTTAGCCATACAAATTATTTTCATAAAAGTAATCAGTTTCAAGGAAAATATTTGCACAAGCATTTATTAAGTTAGGCAACATATCAAAAGATTATTTTGGTATATGTCATACCACTGTAATAATTATGATCGTTTTTCTTTAGGCTAAAGCAAGTACAAAATTGAAATCTATAAGATGTCAATTCTGAAGCTGCTCTTAGATGATTAGACATTTTTATTTTAAATCTTTTGCGATTTTAATTCTTTTTTTTTTTAATTTTTTTATTTCTTGTTTTAGAGTTTTGATGAAAGGCGTGCAATAGAGGCTTCACCAAAAGTACCACAAGAAGAAACAGGCAAGTTTTCCCACTGGCTGCAGTTAACTAATATTTTATTGCTAAAATTTAAAATAAAATGAAATTATCATTCTATCGCATCAAAATTTTAAGTTGAGCCTTCTTGTTCAGCACAACATACAAATCCAAAGGACATTTAAAGAATCATTAAATAATTCCAAGGTGTATGTATATTATCATAAATTTGTTATACACCAAAGATAAAAATAGTTGTCAACCTACTATTTTTACTTCAATTCTTTCTACCACAAGGGTGGCATTTGTGCATTCATCAGAACTGACATACCATGCCAGAAATTGCAAAACCTTGAATCCCCACTGTTTGATCTGCTTTGACTCAAAATTTCTCTACCGAATCAACATGCCCTTTTCATATGCTGTCTCTGTCACTCTCCAAACTCTGTTAACCACTCTGATCTCTTCAGTTATCACCCTCTAAAGTTCAGCTTTCTACAGTTGAAATGTCCCAAAAGTGAGGTCATCCTTTTTGAGACTTCAATGTACACAACTCTTATTTGCTTCTCTACTCCAGTTTCACCAATCAAGCAACCAGGGATGCTGAAATGTTTGCCATTAGTAATGACCTATCACAGCTCATCAATCTCCCTACTAGAATACCTGTCAACTCCCTCCAATTTGCCAACACTTGACCTCTTCCTAACAAGCCTCCCCTTCCAAGTATACTGCAGATGTAATTTCTCCTCTTGGTAACTCAGATCACAACTCATACAAATCTCTTTTGCCACAGAACAACCTTCATCCACCAGTTCTCAATCTCATGTCCCTTGACTAAAAAGGTGCCAAATGTGACAACTTCCATGACTTCTACTCCTCTTTCCCATGCTCTCACTGCTTCAGTTCTTCTGAACCAAACACCTGCTCAGACCAAATAACAGAAATCATTCTCACAAGAATGAAGACTTTCTTCTCTTATTCCACTAAAAATTCTCAGCCACTATTAAAACCTTGGTTCTCAAAAAAAGTGCACTAATGCAGTAAAAGAAAAAAAACCTCTGCTTACCATGAATTGCTAAAGACCAAAACTCCAGCTGCTCACTCTGCCTATATACTGCAGCTTGCAACAGTTGTAAAAGAATCATCACTAAATCCAAATTGGACTTTGAAAGGACAAACTTGCCTCCTGCCCAAATGGCAGTCGCTCCTTCTGGTCCCTTGCCAAGGCCATTGGGCATAACTTTTGCCCCCACACAGGCAAGTTTCCACCACTCTCACATCTGGATGGTACTGACCTCACATAAAGACAAGATCGATTTACAGGCATCACTCTTCTCTCCAATTCCTGCATTGATGACCTGGGCAAAGTTCCCTCCACTCCACCATGAACAGCTCTCTCCTTGTCACCAAGTCAGTCTTTTGCCAGAAAGAAATCTGAAGAAACATTAACCTGAACACAAACAAGGCATCTAATCGTGATGGTATCCCACCTATTGTGTTAAAAAAACTGTGCCCCAGAACTAACACCTATCCTGTATTGCTTCTTCAGTTTATCTTATTATTATTATTACATGACACCTCCAGGGAGTCCAAAGACTCATTGAGGGAAGGCACCTACTCTACAGCTCTCTGTCTCCACCAACTACAGCGAACCACACTACATGAACGCCATCTACCATCCACCACCACCACTAGTATTTTCACAGAAAATCACAAACATCCATACCCACGGTGGGATTCGAACCCGCAACCTATTGGCTGGAGGAGCAGATACGGTAACCGCTCGGCCAACCAAGCTGGCCAACTGACATCTACCCTGCAATTGGAAATAGGCCCACATCCAGCCAATCCCAAAGAAAAGTGATAAGTCAACCAATGAACTACTGTTCAACTGCTCTCACTTCTGTTCTCTCCAAAATTATGGAGAAGGTCATCAACAACCAACTCTTGAACTGCCTTGAGACCTACCAACTAATCAATGACCAGTAGTATGGATTCTGCCACTCACAATATACAACTGATATTGCTTTCACCCCCCACATCTGAACACTCAAGCCATGAAAAAAATTGGAGAAACTGACGTGGTTGCCCTCGATATTTCAAAGGCATTTGATTGGGTTTGGTGCAGGAACCTACTTAGCAAACTGCCGTCAAATGCCTGCCTTCCACACTCTGCAACTGGATTACCAACTTTCTGACTGGTCACTCACTATGTGTCATGATAAACATTTTCCTCTCCTCAGATGTTCCCATCAATTCAGGAGTACCCCAGTATTCTATTCTTTCACCCACTCTCTTCCTCTTGTATATAAATGACCTGCTCTCACATACATACACTCCATTCCTCTTTTTCATTTGACAAACTGTGTAGTGCTAAGTATTAGAATCCTCAAGCTCTGTCATGACAATTGGCCTTAACTTTGATCTCCTAGCTGTATCCCATAGGCGCAAGCACAACACATAGACTTCAAGGTCACCAAAACTCAATTCTGTCTGATCTCTTTTGAAAAAGAGCTTGTATTCCTCACCCCCCCCCACCTTCCGTAATACTGAGATATTCACACATGATCAAATTTTTCTTCTTGGACTGACCTACACCTCAGATCTTTCCTGGCACAAACACATTTCAACTATAGCTTCTGCAGCAGCCAAAAAAACTTGGTGCTCTTTTTCACACAAGACACTACTTCATACCTTCACCGCTGCTAACCATCTACCCAACCATAGAATATTGCTCCCGTATTTGGGGTCATCCACCAACATCCTTTCTATTATTGCTCAATTCTATCCAGAACAAGGCAATCTTTCTAATTAATGATTCCCCCTCTCTCACATATCCACCTCAATCCCTCTCACAGGCATTTAGTTTCTGCTTTGTGCCTCTTCTATAGATACTTGCATGAACAGTGCTCTGCTGAATTGGCCACTGCTAACCAACAACCTTTTACAGTCCATCTTGAATTTCATCGAACCAACTTCACTGCTTCCTCTTTCATTCCATCTACTTCTGTTCTTTGGATCAGTCTCCCGTACTCTGCCTTCCCCAAAGAATACAATCTTGAGCTGTTCAAACAAAATGTAAACAGATTTCTCCTTTATTCTTTTCCTCTTGTCCACACACACACAGCACTAATATGCTTACAGGTCTTGTCTTATGGCCTTTTGTGTGGATCAGATATTAAAATAAATAAATACTCCATATACACCCTCTGTCCAAAAAGAAACTGAACTTTTCGAAAATAGAAAAAACTAGTGGTGCCACCTGTTGTATCTTTTTTGTTGTCAAAAGCAGCAACCTTCATTAGGGTTGTGTCAACTGTTTATGACATTTGTTTTATTAGAAGCCAAGTTATAGTGCCAAGAGTGACGGTATGTTTTGACGATTGGTCGGTTGTCATGATATTCATGCCATACACGACGAATTCTCACTATCAATCGCTTCAAACTTCGAGTTAAAACTCACCATTGACCGTTTGGCCAGGTGGAACAAATTTTTTGTGGATAATACCCTTGGAATTGTAGAAACAAATCAGCATTGTCTTTACTTTTGGCGATAACGAAACAAAAACACTGTGTTTTGTTCACCAATAACGATCGTTTCAAGGAAGTTTGAGTCCTTACGAGCAGTGTTCAATTCGATACATTTTTGGTCGTCGGTCAACTTGTGGGGAACAAATCACAAATTCAATTTATGAAAGCCCAAACTCTCAGACAAAATCTTGTGCACAGTTGATTTTGGAATCCCCAATTCATCTTCAATCAATCCCATGGATGATTTCGGATTTTCTTTGATTAAATCATGTATGTTAACTTCGCTCAGTCCAGTTTTTGGACTGCCCGGCTTTTTGTTGTCCTCAAGCGTCTCATGACCACTTTGAAATCTCTTAAACCACTCGTAAACTTCTGTACGGGATAAGCATTCATCACCGTACACTTTTTGAAGCATTTTGATGCGTTTCGGTAAAACTTTTACCAAGTTTAACACAAAAGTCAATCACAGTTCTCTGTTTTAAACTCATTTTAAGACCGTTCATCAAAACACCGTCACTCTTGGCACTATAACTTGGTTTCTAATGAAACAACTGTCATAAACTGTTGACACAACACTAATGAAAGTTGCCGCTTTCGACAACAAAAAGATACAACAGGTGGCACCACTAGTTTCTTCTATTTTCAAAAAGTTCAGTTTCTTTTTGGATAGAGGGTGTATATCTGGGACTGTTGTACAACTAAGAATGGAAATTTGAAATTAGTGTATAATTACATAAATGTAATATTCACACTACTTTCAAACCACATATCAAATAACTAACTCTTATTAATTTTCCTAAGGATACTCTGGGATGTAAATATTTTACTTTTTCATTTTTGTGAAACTAGCCATTACTAATACCATGTTCCATCATGAAAATGCATTTTAAATTGGATGAAGAGAAGACAAATAAGTCTTATTGGCAATGTTTGCCCACATCACTGATATGCTACAGATCTTGTGACCTGTAGCATATGTATCTGATCATGTATATGTCAAATATAAAAAAATGTTATTGTTCATAGTAATATCATTAAACTAATTCAGGAAACGAGTATACAGGAGATTTGAAATAGTGATCACCATTTAGTTTTGAGCAGGATAAAAATGAATATCATATTGAAATATGTACAGAAGTTTTAAAAAGAATGAAACTCAGCAGCTTGCAAAGATGAACTGTAAACTCCAATGTAAATATTATTCAGGAAAAAAAATGAAACAATTTGAATACGAGAACCAAACCTTGGAGACTGAATGGCAGACTTGGAAAAAAAAGCATTAATTGATTTATCCACAGAGGCAAAATGGTAAAGTTGTTTGTAAGGATTTAAAACAATATTTTTAAAAAATCAGAACTCCATCATGAACTCAGGAAATTAAAGTCCTGGAAAAGAAGAAATCGTATTGAAAAGTTCTTTAAGTCAGCATGCTCTGAGAGATTATAAAGAAAAAACTATAAGAAAGTGAAGCAATATATAAAACGTAGTAGCTAAATTAAGTCATATTAGCAAGCATATAGCAGATTAATATCAGAAAGGAAAATCTGAAAGCACACCCCAACTCAACATCACCAGAGTTAAAGATCGGTACTATCAACATAAGAAGCCTGAATGGCAAAGAAATGGAGCTAGCTGAGGAATTAGATAAGTACCAGATCGACATAATAGGGGTGACTGAAACAAAAAAGACAAAAACTGGTGAGATCTTTCTGAACAATAAATACAAAATGTAATATTCAGGAAATGACAATCGAGGAAAAGAAGGAGTAGCCGTAGTATTCAACACAAAATACGAGGCTAATCTTCTTGAATGGCAGGCAGTCTCAAGTAGAGTGATGTGGGCAGATATCAGAATGGGGAATTGGACAATGAGACTTATTTGTGCCTATGGTCCCACAGAAGGTTCTACTAAGGTAGAAGTGGGGGAATTTTTTGATGCTTTAGAAAAAGCAACTGACACAATGAAAAAGGAAAAGTTGGTCCTTGTTGGGGATCTAAATAGCAGAGTAGGAAATGATTGTCAGACATATAAAAATATTGTTGGAAAATTTGGAGAAAAGAGCAAAGCCAATAATAATCCCAAATACCTGTTGGATTTTTGCTCAGGAGATGAACTGGCTATTACTAACACCATGTTCCAACATAAAAATGTTGTGCACAAATTCACATGGAGAGAAGAGGCAAGGAATAAAAAAAGTCTCATTGACTATGTTATTGTTGATAGTGATGTTTTCTCCCTAGTGCAGGACACGAGAGTGTACAGAGGATTTGAAATTGGAAGCAATCACTATTTAATTAAAAGAAACACCCGTATTAACCACAGCGAAAGTTATTTAATGTAAATATTTCATAATAAGTATCTTAGGACATCATCAGTACAATAGTTTAAACAATAATAGGAATAACATACAGTTAGGACGCATGATTACAATAGAATCTCATTAAACGTGCATGACGTGTTACAGAAGTAAAAAAAAAACAAAAATACTAATAATTATTTTGCACAATTTTGTATGACAATTTCCCATTCTTTAGGAATATTAAGAACGGCATTGCAGTTTAAATTTGGCCCGTGTAGAAGGGCTTCAGAACTTTCTTTATATAAACATTCATGTTTATATAAAGATTTATGCAAAAGTTTAGACTTTTCCCAATGGATCCTATAGCTTGGATTTTGAATTCCATGTTGAAAAAGGCCAGATTTTTGCAGTTTAAAAAGACGAGTGTGGTCTTGATGTTCCGAGATGTGTTTCTGAACAGAATGTAAATATTTCAGTTAATGAAATATTTACATTAAATAATTTTTATTGTGGTTAATATGTGTGTTTCTTTTAATTATGACCTCGCCACAGGTTTCGTTATTTAAAAAAGATCACTATTTAGTCATGAGCAGGATAAAATTGAATTTCATATTGAAAAGAATAATGTGTAAGAAAGTTTTAAAGCGAATAAAAGGTTGAGCAGCTCTCAGATTTGAACTATAAACTAAAATACACAAAGATTATTGAAGAAAAAATAAGAGTTTGAGAACAGGAACCAAACCTTGGAGATTCAGTGGCAATTCTTGAAGAAAACCCTGATTGATTCAGCCAGAGAGTCATGTGGTGAGGTTGTCTGCAAGGATAGAAAAATCAGAACTCCATGGTGGACACAGGAAGTTTAAAGAGGCAGTGAAGGAAAAGAAGAAAGCATATCAAAAGTTCCTGGCAAATAAGTCAGCTTGTGCTCTTAGAGAATACAGAGACAAATGCAAGGATGCTAAACACTGTGTAAAACTAGCTAAACAAAATTCATGGGAGGACTTTGGCAAGAATATAGAAAATAAATATCAAGGTGGTGGCAAAATATTCTGGAGGTTGTTGAAGAAGCTTAGAAATGGAGGAAAGAGTGCTGTAAAAGGAGTTAGATATGATAAAGTTGACATGAAAACGGGAGAAAAAGATATCCTTGAAGTATGGAGTAATTACTTCGAAAAATTGCTAAATGAAACAAGCAGTGAGAGCACAGTGGTAAAAAAAACACTCAACAGGCATACGGTCAGGAATACATATCCATACTTGAAGTAGAAAAGCCATCAAAGGCTTGAAATGTGGAAAGGCAGCAGGAGTAGATGATATTCGACCAGAAATGCTGAAGTATGGTGGTATAAAAGTCTTACAGTGGCTGCACTGCATAGTTCAAAAAGCCTGGACAGAGGGACGAATTCCCGATGATTGGAGTAGAGCTCTCATAGTACCCATATATAAAAAGGGAAATAAAACTAAATGTGAGAATTACAGAGGTATTTCCCTACTGAGTGTCCTGGCAAAACCTATGCAAGCATACTTGAGAAACAGTTGAGAAGAATTGCAGAAGAAAAGCTTGGTGAAGAACAAGCTGGATTCAGGCCAAATAGAGGCTGTCAGGATCAGCTCTTCACTTTACGACAAATAGTTGAGAAAGCATGGGAATATAACAAAGATCTGTATTTAAGTTTTGTCAATCTGTAAAAGGCATATGACAAGGTGCCAAGAGAGAAGCTATTCAATATGCTACAGTTATATGGTGTCAATGGGACATTATATCAAGCAAGCTTAGTCTGTATTTGAGTTGTAAGTCGGCAGTTAGAATTGAAGGAAGTACAGGAAGATGGTTTAATGTTAAATCTGGTGTGAGACAAATATGTACGTTATCCCCTCTGTTATTCATTATGAAGGAAAGTGATATTAAACATGATATCAAAATTGGAGGTGTTAGTGTCAGCTCTTTGCTTTATACGGATGATGTTATACTTATCAATAAATCTGCTACGAGTCTGCAAGATTCCTTGACTAAATTGAATAACTGTTGTAATAGATATGGTATGAAGGTCAGTAATAAAAAGACAAAGACAATGAAAATAGGCAGAATCGCTGAAAATGTCAGCTCTGTTGTGAACGAAGAACCTGTGGATCAAGTAAAACATTTCAGCTACTTAGGCACGATTTTTAGTGAAGATGGTAAATTAAATATGGAAATAGATAACAGAATCATCAAAGCTGGTATGGTAGGAAGTCAATTGAATAAATTCATATGGAATAAGAAAGAAATTAATCTGAACACTAAATTAGCTGTATACAAGACAGTGTTCAAACCAGTTTTAAATTATGGATCTGAGAGCTGGGTCAGAAGTAAAACACTTGACCAAAGGCCAGAGACCGCAGATATGAGAGTCCTGAGAAAGATTAGAGGCATGAACAGGTGGCATCAATGGCAATACCATATTAAAAATGAGGATATTAGGAAAAAACTTGGCATTGTAGGCATCCAGGAATGCGTTAGCAGAGCTAATCTCAGGTGGTATGGTCACTTAAACAGAATGGGCGAGAAAAGATTAGGAAAATGACCCAGAGGAAGACCAAGATATAGGTGGATTGATACGGTACAATGTGCCTTATACGATAGAAATATAAGATCTGATAATGATAATATTGGAGTCTTGACAAGTAACAGACTGATTTGGAGGAAAATTATAGATAAGAAGTTAGTAATGATGTAAATTTTTCATGTAGTACTATCATATCCTGTACACCCCCTTGAGGGTACATGTCAGGAATTTGTGATGATGATGATATCAGAAAGGTGGCACAGTGTTCTGCCAGTGCAAAAAGCTTTGAAATGGAGAAGAGTACCTGTAATTTTTTATTTATTTTTTATTTTTATTATTTTTTTTAGCCTTACACTCCAACATACTGACATAATGGTCAGCTTTGACGTCTCCTCCTTATTCACAAATGTCCCACTCAAGGAAACTTTAGAGCTAAATTTTCTCCTGATATCTCAGCCCTATTTCAGTTCACAATGAACTCAGGCTATTTTGTTTGCAGGTAAAATTCTACAAACAAATTGAGGGGACAGCCATGGGTTCACCACTCTCCCCACGCTTGGCCAATTTCTTTATGGAGACCGTTGAAGAAATAGCCTTAGCCTCTGACCCACAAAAACCAACCATATGGCTTCGCTATGTTGATGATGTGTTCGCTATTTGGCCAAATGCATCTAAAACACTTCTCTCCTTCTTAACACACTTAAACAACCAACACTCCAGAATCAAGTTCACCCTGGAAAAAGAGGAAAACAACAGCTTCCCTTTCCTAGACACACTAGTCACCTGCCAGCCTGATGGAACCTTGGTTTTCTCAGTTTATAGAAATCCCACCCATACAGGCAGATATATTCACAACAATATGGAGTAGTGAAAACACTATACAACAGGGCTAAATTAATCTATTCTAACAACATGGCCCTAAACACTGAACTAAATCACATCCTCAACACTTTCTCAGCCAATGGCTACCCCCCCCAAAAAAATCCAAAAAATATTAAAACCTACAAACCACCCCCCCCCTCTCCGCCACAACAAAGATTACTCCAAATCCATCACCATTCCCTACATCCAAGGCACCTTGGAAAAAATTACCAAAATTTTTAAAAAACATGACCTCAACTCCTGTTACTGACCTTACAGAAAATTGGCATCACTTATCCACTCCACCAAAGACCAACCACTTCCCCTAGACCCACCTGGTGTATACCAGGTCCCTTGCAGTTGTAAACTGTCTTTCTTTGGCCAAACAGGCAGGACTGCGAATATCAGAATTTCTGAACACAAGGACTACATCCGTTTTCACAAGCACAGCCATTCTGGTCTTGCAGACCATGCTCTGGATACACGCCACTTAATACGGTGGAAGAAAGCTACAGTAACACACCGTAGCAAATACAAATTCGAAAGACTATTTATGGAATCAGCCTCAGCCATAAGAAACTCTCCATACCTCAACAAATTTGGTTGTATGCGACTTCCCCAAATTTGGGAGGCATACATCACCAGACCTTCAGCCCAATGGCCAAGAACACTACTTAGCCCGCTAGAGGGCACTCTCAGGACTTCTAAGAGAACAATAGCTTCATCCTCTTCATTCTCAGTTACTGTGTTGTAGTGCCTGCGTGCACGTGCCTTTTTGTAAGTTCCTTTTGAAAATGGCAACGTGACGCTGAAATATCGGAAATATTTATTAAAGTATAATTTAATTTATATTCGGATCTACGTTGTTCAATTCCTTAAGTGATTTAGAAATGCATAACCAACGTATAAGCCTGTCTACGAGAATCAGTACCTGTAAATGGAATCGGAATTGATAAAGATGACATAAAAGTTGGATATTTTCTTAGATACCTGGAGTCATTCAAAAGATTGTTGGGAGGAAATATTAATATTTAAGATCGAAAAATCTTTTGAAAACCCAAAATATGGAAAAGCTGCTGATATTCAATTAGAAATGTCCAAATGTGAAGGTATAAAAGTTTTATACCTTCATATTTCAAGGCAGTGCAGCCACTGGAATTTTATCCATAATTTAGAAGGTAAAATTACTGATGATTGGAATAAAGCTCATAATAGTGCACATCTGTTGAGTGGAATGCAGGGAGAAAGAATTTAACCAGCACTTGTTAGATTGCAAATTCATCACAATATGAATGTGCACAATATCAAAACTTAAAAATTTTGTTGTTGTTAGACCTCCAGAGAGTCAAGAACTCATCAAGGGAAAACCATACGTTACCCACACCAACTGTTATACCTTCCTTAAACTCCTAACTCCTTCACACTAGATTGAAGTATCAGCAGTCACTGTTTCACTCACTCAGAGTTCTATGAGAGAAAAATGTAGCTGTTACCCCCCTTTCTTAACTGCACACAAACTTCCACAGATATCCTATCCTCTCCCCACTTTCAATATAATGAAAAATTTTATCAACCAATATCCTGTAATGCCTTCTTAAAAGTTTATAGACCTCTGTCATGTTATCCCTCTTTCTTCTGTCATGAAATGCCCAAATATGGAGATATAATCTACCAGTGTCTGCAGTCCACATACTCTCAATCTATTCTTGTTATCTATTTCATAATCCTTATATCATCTTTGCAGCTTTTTCAGTTTCATTATCCCTATGGAACCCAGGAGACCAAATCTACACACACACACAGTATTCCAGGTGCAGTCGTATCAAAGCCTTGTAAAGAAGCAAAATGATTTCCGTTTTCTTACATGTCAATGTTCATTTCAACATCGCAATTATCATCTGAATTGTATTTGCAATTTTTGTTATTTGTTAAACTTTGAACTTCAACTTTCTATCAACCATAACTCCAAGATCATCAGTTACTACTAGCATAATCCCACAAATATAATATTCTGTTGGATATCTCATCATGCCAAAGTGCATAACTTTACATTTGCTAATGTTAAATTAACAACCATTATTGTTTACTCATACTTCCAGCCTATTCAAATCATGGGGAATGTGAATCTGCCAGATTCACATTCCCCATGTGAATCTGGCAGATGCTGTATATGCTGTATATCAGTAGCATCTCTGATTGCCCTCCTAACTTTGCATCATCAGCAATCAACTGAAACTCTCCTTTTAGCCCTTTTCCAATATCATTAATGTATAGATTAAACAATAATGGTCCAAGGACTGATTCCTGAGGCACACCACTGGTCACCTTAAATCTGGCAGATTCACATTCCCCATGTACTTTCTGATATCGGTCTGTCAGCCACTCACTTGTCCATGCTAATAGTTTATATTCCAATCCCATATTCTATAGTTTATGCAAAAGCCTTTCATGTGGTATCCAGCCAAATACCTTAGAAAAGTCCAACAATATTATAGTGTATCCATTCCCTTTATCCAACTCAGCCTTGATATAATAAAATATAAGCAAATGCTCGGAAATGACTTTCCTTTAGTAAACCCATGCTGTTCCTTGCAAAGCATATCTTGTTTGTCCTTCCATTTTTCTATGCGAGTTCTTACCAATGTCTCTAAATTCTTTAAAATTAATATTACAATTAATATACTGATAGGTCAATAGTTTGACACATCAGTTTTTGCATCATTCTTGTGCAATGGAATTATCATACATTCTTTCCATTCCTGTGGAATCTTTCCTGAGCTGACTCAAATTATATAACATGTCAAAGGCATAGCCAGTTCAGGTGAACATTCCTTGAATACACATGCTAATATCCCATCTGTCCCAATTACTGAATTCTTATCCAGATTATTCTCTAGAATCTCCTTCTCAAGTACCACAGTACCACTATCTCTTCTAATGTAGAGATAGAGATATCACTATCTCATCTAATGTAGTGTAGCACTGTACACTGTTACATGAACCAGGTTGATAGATCTTGGTGAAGCAAGCAAGCACTCATTATTTGAATTACCTCATCTGGTTCTGATACTAGGGTACCATCTTCATTCAGTAAAGTTATTCTTCCATGTTCATTCTTTCTTTTACTTGCAGCAGAATGATAAAATTCTTTTCTGTTGCCTTTAGCCTGTGCAGCTAATTTCTTTTCGTATTCCAATGTACAATGTACAAAACTTTTTTGTACAATGCTTGTAGCTTTTCTGGCCTGTGCTTTATATATTTCATAATTCCTGTCACTCTTATTCTTACTCTATTCCTTCCGTATCATCTTCTTATGGATTTCATGTTTAACGAGATTGCACATTCATTTCACCCCCATCTTATTTGTACATTGAACTCTTGAGACGCATTCAGATACCACATCATTTAAGCATCTTTCAAAGTTTCCTATACACTGCTGATATCCTTCCCATTCAACAACTAATACCATAAAACCAAAGATAGTAACCTGCTGAGTTTGTCATAATTTCTAGATTTGTCGTTCAGCATATACCCTCTCCTGATTTGGATATCCATATAGTTGGCTACTTTCTAGGTCATTATGGCATGATCACTTTCACCAACTGTTGGCAAAACAGCCACATAATGTGGAAGTGGTGGTGATACTAAGGTGGAAGTAATGGAGAATTCTCCATTACTTCCACCTTAGTATCACCACCTCTGAGTCTGGCTCTCACCAATGAGACTTCAATAAAAGTTGAAACCAGTCTGGGTAGTGGTCCCTCCCTTAATGCATAGCATTATACATGTTCTCAAGGAGATGTCTTTGCATTATGGGAGATACTAAGGCAAGTGATGAGAACTTATACCACCTTTACCACGAGTTGCCCCAGTCCTGAAGTACTATGAAGGACACTACCCAGACTATAAATATGTCTGGGTAGTGTCCTTTCCCTTAATGCATAGCATTATACATGTCCTCAAGATGTGCTTTGCATTATGGGAGATACTAAGGCAAGTGATGAGAACTTATGCCACCTTTACCATGAGTTGCCCCACTCCTGAAAGTACTTTAGGTGCAAACTTTGTTTGCTAACACTTGGATAAAGGATAAAACCCAATATATAATTAGTACCATAGCCAAGTGAAAAAACTTCCATAAACAATCATATCATTTATAAGAATGTAGAGTGAAGGTTTAAGTGGTGATTTCTGTAGAAGAAACCTATTAGGTTGTATAGTGTGTCTCCTAGCCTGATTTTGTTTATCTTTCAGAAGGAATAATTTACACATGCCACTCTCTATTCATTCAACAGGTTATGTTCTAGTTACTCTAACTACAGACAAAAATAGAATTCACATGAAAATCTATTTAAAAAAAGATGAGTGAAGAGCATAACAAATTCTGCGACTGTTCGATACTTCATCAGTATGTGTGCGTGCACGTGCCGACCAAAAATGCTCAAAGATGGAGGTATAAAAGTTTTACCCTGGCTACACTGCATAATGAGGGCCAGAACATTGGAACTAGTTAGAGTTCCCATTTATAAAAAAAAAGGGAATAAAGCTGAATGTGAGGAATTTCTGTACTAAATGTTCCAGGTGAGATTTATGCAAACATACTTGAAAAGAGGCTGTGGAAGAGAAACTTTGAAAAGAACAAGCTAGATTCAGGCCAAATAAAAATTGGCAAGATCATATTTTCACTTTTAGTTGAGAAATCATGAGAATATGACAAGGATCTGTACTGTAAGTTTTGTAGATATGAAAAAGTGCCCTGAGAAGAGACTTTCAAAGCACTACTATTATATGGGCAAATGGAACATTGCACAAAGCATTACATAATTTATATTTAAGTTGTAAGTCAGCAGTTAGAATTGATGGGGGGGGGGAATGATTTTAATGTAAAATCAGGGGTAGGACAAGGATGTGCATTATGAAAGAGAGTGACATTAAACTTAATATTAGAATTGGAGATATCAAACGTGGTGCTTTGCTTTATATATATGATGTGTTACTCCTAAATACATTCAGTGCAAGTCTCCAGGATTCTCATAACTAAATTGAATAACAGCTATAAATTTGGCATGAAAATCAGCAATAAAAAGGCCAAACCATCAAAACTTCAGTTGCATTCTCAATGGAGAATCTAAAGAACAAGTAAAATATTTCAGCTATTTAGGCAGTTTTTAGTGAAGATGACAAATTAAATGTGTGGATAGACAACAGAATAAGCAAAGCTTCTATGTTGGGGAGTCAGTTGAATAAATTTATATGGAATAAGAGAGAAATTAGCCAAACTACCAAACCAACAGTATACAAGACAGTGTTCAAACCAGTTTTAAGTTATGGATCTGAGAGTTGGGTTAGAAATAAAACACTTGATTAAAGATTAGAGACCACAGATATGAGAGTTCTGAGAAAAATTAGGGGCCTGAAAAGATGGCATCAGTGGTAGAAGTGCATTCTTCCTGGTTGTTTTCTTCCACTTTTTTTATTCATCACTTTCTACCTCACTTAATTTGTAAAGTAATTATTGCAAACATCCAGAATATTCATATCTTCATTTTTTATTATCAGTCTGTATGATCTTTGATTTCTTTTGGGATAATAAATTTAGTTTAATCCTTTATCCAAGTGTAAGCAAAAAAAGTTTGCTCCTGAAGTATCTTCAGGACTGAGGCATCTCGTGGTAAAGGTGGACCAAGCTCTCATCACTCCTTGTCTTAGTATCTCCCATAATGCAAAACATATCTCCTTGTGGACATGTATAATGCTATGCATTATGGGAAGGGCCACTATCCAGACCGGTTTCGACCTTTATTTAGGTCTTGTCAGTGGGAGCCAGACACAGAGGTGGTGATAAAGGTGGAAGCAATGGAGAAGTCATATTTACCTATACGAGTTGCCAAAAGGTCTTACCTTATTATTAAATTACTCTGGATTTAGAGAAAGATGTTGGAAATTTTTTTCCCCCACTTGGTTAGAAATAAATTTAGTTTAATCCTTTATCCAAGTGTAAGCAAGCAAAGTTTGCTCCTGAAGTATCTTCAGGACTGAGGCATCTTGTGGTAGAGGTGAACCAAGTTCTCATCACTCCTTGTGTTAGTATCTCCCATATCACAAAGCACATAAAGGTTGAAACTGGTCTGGGTAGTGGCCCTTGTCGTAATGCATAGCATTATACATGTCCACAAGAAGATATTATTATTATTATTCCTGATACCTCCAAGGAGTCCGAAGACTCATCGCGGGAGGACACCTTACCTCTACTACGAATCAACGCCATATGCTTTGCATTATGGGAGAAACTAAGACAAGGGGTGATGAGAGCTTGGTTCACCTTTACCATGAGATGCCTCAGTCCTGAAGATACTTCAGGAGCAAACTTTGTTTGCTTACACTTGAATAAAGGATTAAACTAAATTTATTAGTCTAACCAAGTGGAAAAAAACTTCTAATGCCTTTTGGGATACTTTTTCATCCATTTCCAGGAAAATCCTAATCAGCATTAATATTGCTCAGTATGGTTTTGCTTTTACCAATGAAAGGATGTGATTCTTTTAACCTAGAAATTTCTCATGTTCTTGTTTATATATACTTAGGTTCATCTTGTTATATCTCCTTGTATGTTGTCCATGTAAACTTTGTCTTGTACTACAAGTATTTTTGGAATCTAACTCTGTAGTTTTTTTAACACGATCCAGGTTCATGTCCAGCCCTTTTAAGAGATGAGGTGGAGGTGCTGGTTACGACTATTTGAATTTGTTGTTTTATTGTTTTAGTTTAAATTTTCATTTTCATTTAGAAAGGGATTTCTTTTTACATGTTGCTTTATCTTACATTCTCTTTAACACGTTATGTGTCCTATCTTGTGCCAGGTAACTTCATAGAAACTTAATTTATGCTCTATCAAGGCAATTAATTCTGCCTGAATAATCTGCTTGTCTGTCAGTTATCTGTTTGGCATCATGAAAAATACTTAAGGGAAAACCATACAAGCAACATATGAGATATCAGCTGCCCACCTTCAGTTAGAAAACCTTTATAAAAGGTTTTCAAGTTCTAGATGGTATTGAAATCCAAATATTTCCACTAAAAGGGAATCATCATTATCAACTAAGCTAAGCTATGTTAATTTTATAATTTAAGTTTACGTGTTGTCATAACATTATTGTAATAAACGGGATTGATACCCAAATTGGTGGGGAAAAAAAACTTGACTGGAGATTTATAGGTAATATCACTTTAATGTGAAACTAGACCTAATGACCATAGAAACCATTATGGAACATTCAGATGAAGTCAGGTAAACAATTATGCTGAAATGTAAAAATGACCTCTCTTTGAAAGGGAAAAATATTAATAAATTATAACACATCATAAAAGCCTCTATTCTAGTGCTGGCTTGGTTGCTCGGGTGATTTTGATAGGAGATGAATTTTATCTACTGGTATTAGACCACTATCTTGCTTATTGGAGTCCCAAAGTGGCTTGTAAAATGTTGTGTTTGGTTTCTAGAACAAGGTTTCTAGATCATGTAAAGAAAATTTGCAAAAGTACAAAAAAAAATGATAAAATTAATAAAAATAGAAAAAAAAATCTTTAGTTCATCCATGGTACTAATGTACTATAGATTTACAAACTTTCATAGGCAGGACTTACATGATAAATAACAAATATAAGAAATGAGTTCATTTTCTGAATAGGAGAGTTAGTTGAAGGTGGTGATTTGGTTATTTTGGATTTCCAGCTTAATAAACCTATGGCATGAGGCCAGTGTATTATGTCTGTTAATTGTGTATGTTCTTATTAATATAAGAACATACACAATTTGACCAATTTGTTTTGTGAGATGAACACTTATGTGTCATTGGAAAGAATCGTCAATTTCCTGATATGTACTCCCAAAGGGGATGTTCAGGTTACTATGACAGCACTACATGATGAAGTTTACATTATTATTAATCTCCTATCAACAGTTTTCCTCCAAATTAATCTATTACTTGTGAGCACTAAAGCACTTCTGACTGAATCAGTCCAACTAGACCTTGTTCTTACTCTTCCTGCCATCTTGGAATCAAACCTGCTTTGCTAATCTTTCTTCATCCATTCTATTTAAGTGGCCATACCATCTTGGATTAGCTTTGCTCACACATTCTTGAATGCTAATAATGTCAAATTCCTTTCTAATATTTTCATTTTTAATATGATTCTGCCATTGATGCCATTGGTTCACTCCTCTAATTTTTCTCAGCACTCTCATATCTGTGGTTTCTACAATCTTTGATCAAGTACAGTTACACCCCGAGTTGCATAAGTAATGCGTTCCGTAAACCTTTATGCAAGTCGATTTTGTAAATTACATACAATAAAATGTTCAATGGCCATTCATACCACTGTTTTACATTATTTTTTACAATCGGACCCAGCCTCTTCTTGGTAATAATTATGCCCTTCAATGCTACCGCATCTTTCGTGCTTTCAACAATGCAAACTTTATCCATCACTATTGTATTCGCTGTCGAAATGGGTCGATTTATTTCCCGAGCTATTGTTGATAGAATTTTCCTGCCTTCATACATATGAATTATTTTCAACTTTTCTTCTGAAGTAATTGCAGACCTTTGTTTTTTGCATTTGCATTCTATTTTAAGGGTAAAAAAAAAACAATGAAACTAGCAGTGATAACAAGTGACTGAGCTAACAGCGTGAGGCATCTATACTGTGCTGCAATAAGGCTGTCAAAGATGCACCTGCTCTTTGACAGCATACGTTTTCATACATACTAGTAGATTTATTACGTAACTGCGAATTTACGTAAGTCGTATGTTACGTAACTCGGGGTGTAACTGTACTTATTTCTAACACAACTCTCAGATCAAGAACTTAAAACTGGTTTAAACACTGTCTCGTATACTTCTAGTTTGGTGTTTTGGCTAATTTCTCTCTTATTCCATATTATATTCAACTGGCTTCCCACCATATTAGCTGTGCCTAAATAGCTGAAATATTTTACTTGTTCTATAGCATCTCCATTTAGAATGCTGCTGAAGTTTTCTATGCTCTTGCCTATTTTCATAGTTTTGGCCTTTGTATTGCTGATTTTCATGCCAAATTTGTTACAGCTGCTATTCAGTTTAGTTAGTGAATTGTGGAGACTTGCACTAGATGTGTTTAAGAGTACATCATCTGCATAAAGCAAAGAGCTAAGTTTGACTCCAATTCTAATATCAAACTTGGTGCCACCTTCTTTTATAATGTGATCCATATAGATGATAAGAGTGGAGATAATGTGCACCCTTGTCTTACTCCATTTTACATCAAACCATCTTCCTGTATCTCCTCCAATTCCAACTGTTGACTTGCAATTTAAATATAGAATGTGCATTGCTCTCTAAATATCCTATTTATTGCATATAAAAGTAGTGATTTCAAATAAATTTTTCTTGGCATTTTATGTGCTTTTTCCTGATATGTAAAACTTGAATATGAATCCTTATTATATTTCCATGATTTCTCAACCATTTGTCTTAAAGTGAAAATCTGATCCTGACAATCCCTGTTTGGCCTGAACCCAGCATGTTCTTCCCCAAGTTCCTCTTCTACAATTTTCTTAGCCTCTTCAAGTGTGTCTGTATAAATCTTATCCAAAATACTCAGTATGAAAATTCCCCCATAATTCTCACATTCAGTTTTGTTTCTCCTTTTCATAGATAAGTCATATGAGAGCTCTACACTGGTTCTCCTGGAATTTGACCTTCTGACTTCTGAATTATGCAGAATATTCACTGTGAAAACTTTTATACTTCAAAATTTGAGCATTACTGGTTGAAATGTGCATATCATCTACTGCAGCTTTCTGCAGTAGATGATATGCACATTTCAGATTTCTAATAGCCTTTCCTTCTCTAATACTGAAAATACTGATGATTGTATTCCTCTTGAACATTCTCTACTACTGTTCTGTCACATTTATTATCTCTAATTCCTTTTGCTGTTTTTTTTTCCTCCAGATGAAAACAAGAATATGATGTATTGAAATATAGTAAACTGCTCAATCCTTAAAGAACTTGTTACAGTTTTATTTTTAACTAATGCATATTTGTAATTCACAATTAAGGTATAATACAAAGATACTGTTATGTGTGATAGATTACGCATTGTGAGAATGGATATTTTGCTGCTTATATCTTTGTTTGTTAGCTGAAATAATTTTTTTCTTAAAAATGTTGAAGTTGCAAAAATGAACTTTATTGTCAATGCTTTTTATGCATGATAGTATTTAAAAATAATAAAAACACTATTTAAATTAACGGGATATTAAATCCCACATTGTTTTAAAACCGAACATAGTATTACTATATTCGGCATGAAACTCTCTGATTCCAATCTTTGAGTTTCTTATTCAGTTTTAAAACAATGCGGGATTTAATATCCCCTTAATTTAAATAATGTTTATATTGCCGAAATGAAGCCTATTGGCTCTTTATATTTAAGTAATAAAAAACACTGATTATATACATACTGTTCTCATGGAAAGGCTTAGACGTTGGTTATGCATTTTTTTCTAAATAATTTAAGGAAATTACAACGTCAACTAGGATATACATTAAAATAAATTTTAATATATTTCAATATTTCGGCAATGTCACGTTGCCATTTTCAAGAAACTTAAGAACAAGACACGTGCACGCAGGCATAACAAAACGGTAAGTGAGGAAGAAGCAGGAAGCTATTATTTCTCCTAAAGTCCTGATGGTGCTCCCTAGCAGGCAATGTTGGTATTCTTAGGCAATTGGGCTGAAGGTCTTCTGATGTAGGTTTCCCAAATTTGAGGCAGTCTCATGCAGCCAAATTTGTTGAGGTTTGGATTGTTTCTTAGGGCTGAAGCTGATTCCATGAAAAGCCTTTCATATTTGTATTTACTACGGTGTATTATTGTGGCTTTTTTTCCACCGTATTCTATGGCAGGTATCCAGCGCATGGTCAGCAAAACCAGAGTGGCTGTATTGCTGAAACTGGATGTAGTCCTTGTGTTCTGAAATTCTGATATTTGCTGTCCTGCCTGTTTGGCCAAAGTAGGACAGCTTACAGCTGCAAGGAACCAGGTAGGTCTGGGGGGGGGGGATTTAGTAGAGCAGATATGGGATGCCAATTTTTTATATGGTCTGTAACAAGAAGTTAAGTCATGTTTTTTTTAGGATTTTTGTAATTTTTTCCGAGGTGCCTCGGACATAGAGTATGGTGATGGATTTAGAGTAATCCTTGTTGTGAGGGGGGGGGGGGGTTGTGGTTTACTGGTTTCAGTATTTTTTGGTTTTTTTTGTGGGGGGGGGGGGGTTGTGTTCTGACCATTGACTGAGAAAGTGTTGAGAATGTGGTTATATGTTCTGTAATTAAGGCTAAAGGAGGTCCAACATGCTATTAAATAAGTTTTTAATTTAGTGGCTAACCAGGTAATTCTTAACTGTGTGAAATTCAAGCACCCTTTCTCTTTGCAAAAGGCTCTTCATATTTATAACCATGCCAGCCAAGCCTTGCTCAGGGAACAAATCGCCACGACTCGGCGTTTCCTGAATGATGCTAACTTAGCTATCCAGGCACTCGAAGATGACCTTTCAAGCACCTTGAGCAACGAAATTTGGTCTATTTTATACGACATTCTTTCTCCACTGCAGCGGAGAAAGAATTTAAAAAAGTACGAGATCGACAGATCAAAAAATTTGAAAATTTAAAAAATAACTATCTCGAAACCACAACTTCCTACCGAAACGGTAGTCAACCTTTCGTCATTTAGTGTGAAACCTAAAGCACTCGACGCCCTTGCATGTGGCCACAACTTCGCCATTGTCCCCGGAAGAATACCTGCTGAAGATATTATGATACAAATTGAACGCGGGATACGACACCTTCCAAACCATGTTGCCAACGACATTCGACTGGATGTGGCTTGTGTTCTGACCAAAGCTAAACCACCAAAAGCCAACATGCCCAGTAAGGAAATTAAATCTCTACTAGAATTAAAGAAAAACAAGAAAATAATAATCAGCAAAGCTGATAAAGGGAATATTGCTTAACCAAAAGGATTACACAGGTAAGCTGAAAGCTCTATTATTGTTAGATCGGGCTACTTACCTCCCTATTGAATACAATCCCACCAACTCACAAATTAGAAAACTCCACAGGCTCCTTAAGGTCACTTCTTGGCCTGTGGAAATCACTAACAAATTAAAACCATTTAACTCCATACCCCCCCCCCCCCCCGCCCATATTTATGGACTCCCAAAAATACATAAGGAAAATGTGCCATTACGTCCCATAGTGGATGGCATTGATTCCCCCCACATACAAACTAGCTAAACATTTGGCCAAAGCTCTCTCATACTATACTGGCAACACACCTTCACACATAAAAAACTCGGCCCACTTCAAAGCCAGCATAGAAACCTTACACTCAAACACACTGACATAATGGTCAGTTTTGATGTCTCCACCTGATATCACAGCCCTATTTCAGTTCACAATGAACTCAGGCTATTTTGTTTGGCAAGGAAAATTCTACAAACAAATGAAGGGGACAGCCATGGGTTCTCCACTCTCCCCACCCTTGGCCAACTTTTATATGGAGACTTTTGAAGAGAAAGCCTTAAACTCTGCCCCACAAAAACCAACCATTTGGCTTCGCTATGTTGATGATGTGTTTGCTATTTGGCCACATGGCTTCGATGCACTCCTCTTCTTCCTAACACCCTTAAACAACCAACACCCCAGAATCAAATTCACCCGGAAGAAGAAAAAAACAACTGCCTTCCTTCCTTTCTTAGACACACTAGTCACCCACCAGCCTGATGGAACCTTGGTTTTCTCAGTCTATAGAAAACCCACCCATACAGGCAGATACATTCACCAACAATCCCACCACCCCTTCTCGCAACAATATGGAGTCATTAAGACACTACACAACAACTTATCTGTTCAAATGACAATGCCCTAACCACAGAACTAAACCAATTTCTCAACACTTTCTCAGCCAATGGCTACCCCCCCCCAAAAAAAATCCAAAAATTATTGAAACCAGTAACCCCCCCTCACAACAAGGATTACTCTAAATTCATCACCATACCCTATATCCGAAGCACCTCGGAAAAAATTACAAAAATCCTAAAAAAACATGACTTAACTTCTTGTTACAGACCATATAAAAAATTGGCATCCCTTATCCACTCTACTAAAGACCCAACCCCCCCCCCCCCCAAGACCTACCTGGTGTATACCAGGTCCCTTACAGCTGTAAGCTGTCCTACTTTGGCCAAACAGGCAGGACAGCAAATATCAGAATTTCAGAACACAAGGACTCATCCGGTTTCACCAATACAGTCACTCTGGTTTTGCTGACCATGCGCTTGATACCTGCCATAGAATACAGTGGAAAAAAAGCCACGATAATACACCGTAGTAAATACAAATATGAAAAGCTTTTCATGGAATCAGCTTCAGCCCTAAGAAACAATCCAAACCTCAACAAATTTGGTTGCATGAGACTGCCTCAAATTTGGGAAACCTATATCAGAAGACCTTCAGCCCAATTGCCCAAGAATACCAACATTGCTTGCTAGGGGGCACCATCAAGACTTTAGGAGAAATAATAGCTTCCTGCTTCTTCCTCACTTACTGTTTTGTTGTTCCTGCGTGCATGTGTCTTGTTCTTAAGTTTCTTGAAAATGGCAATGTGACATTGCCAAAATATTGAAGTATATTCAAATTTATTTGAATGTATATCCTAGTTGACATTGTAATTTCCTTAAATTATTTAGTAAAAAATATACATACTGTATCTTTTGTATTTTTCATTATGCTTATATTTTCCATATGGTTATAGTAATACAGCAAGAAATACATCAGTATAAAGAAAACAGGGGAAATATGGATTTTAGATTCAATATTTGAAGTTAATTATTCTTTGCGAGAGCTGACTATATTCTTTAATATAGTCTGCTCTCACTGTACTAAACATAGTCCGAACCCAGCACAGCACTATGCTACATTATTCACTGTAGCACATTTTCCACTGTAACAAACTATTCTTGTTGTCACCTACAGATTTGTTATGGTGTAAGTTGATGGTACCAAGTAGGTTCAATAAATTTGGACCAATAAAAGTTAAAATAGCTTAAAAATATAAGGTTAAAGATATAATTTTATGATCTCGTGGCAATAGATGAATTTTTTTTTTTTTTCTAATATGTGCATGTTTCATTATGGAATGAAAATTCTTTGGTTAATAAGTAATATAACGTGTACATTGACTGTGATATACTAAACATTTTGTTGGATAAGTTCAGGAAAAAAACAAACTGCCATTTCATTTCTGTTTTTAAATTAAATTAGTATATTAGTATATTGTATCAATATACATAATAACCACAGCAATATAATTATTGGGATACTTATAACAAAATGAATTATAGGTATTTACAATGTGTCATATTGCATCCTTCCTGTAATTGATAAACAGTTTAGTGCAAAATGCCATTTTTATATTCTTTTGAATTTTGCACTTAATTGCTTGTCAAATATACTGGATATGCATTATAATACATGTTACATAATAACTCTCACATATTAAAGCAAAAATGGGATTTAATTTTTCCGGCTGGATTTAGAAGGAACATGAGTACAGTTTACTATATCATTGGAGAAAAATATGTAGAACATAATGTGCCATAATTTTATTGACCTACAGAAAGCCTTTGATTCTATTTGACATGATGCCCTTTTGAAACTCTTCAACATTACAGAATAGATAACAAAATAATACAAGTAGCTAAATCTCTGTATTCATCTTCTGAAAATGGTTGAAATCAAGGGGAATTATAGCACTTCCAGTGGCGTATGGAGTGAGACAAGGGTGCAAATTATCATCAATGTAATTTAATTGCTTCCTCAAATATGTTGTAAATGAAGTCCTGGAGAACTGTGATATTGGAGTGATGGTAGAGGAATAAACCATCTAAAGCTTGCTGATTATATTGATCTAGCAGAAAAAAATCAGATCTTCAGGAAATCACCACAAAATTAGTTTATAGTTAATGTTTATAATTTATATAAATATTATATAGTTTAGTTTATGGTTAAAAAATATGGTTTAACTATAAGTACCCCAAAATCAAAAACGATAGCAAATATCTGTGCTTTTGACCAAGAAGGAAGTGCTGTTGTAGAAACAGAAAAAATCCTACTTAAGGATACACCCATGGAAGTTGATCAGTTTAAATAACTATTCAATATCTTTAATAAAGATGGCAGATCAAGACAGAATATTAGAACAAAAATTGCAAAATCAACAACAGCACTCCAAAAACTAAAACCACTATGGACAGATAACAAACTTATAATTACAAACAGTTTGTGCCTTATTGACATACTAGTTAATTCAGTCCTTATGTATGAAAGTGAAACTTGGATCCTCCTAAAAGAATATGAAAAGAGGTTGCTGGAATTTGAAATGAGGTGCTATTGACTACTCCTAAGATTCAAAGGAACTTATGTGGCTTGGTCATATCAGCAGATCAAATGTTCTACCAATGCAAGGACTTATTCCAGGAACACAAAAAAGAGGCAGACCTAGAATAAATTGGATAGACAATATAAAAAAATTGGACAAGTGCTTCACTTACAGAGTTGAAAGCAGTGTCAGTCAAGGACTGAGTGGAAGATTTCTGGTAGGGTAGATGTTAGGAATATTTCCTAATATCTACTCTACCTTTGTGGATGTTCATTTAGTTATTATTAAACTAGTTTGCAACTCAGTTGCTTTGGTTGTTACATTTTTCAACATTTAACTATATGCTGAAAAATAGAACAGCAAAAGTGAAAACCATATGTTCAGTATTTAGTTTGATGTAGTGGGTACACTACAGAAATGTGGATTGGATATTGAGTCTTGGATTCCTTTAACTAATACCATGACTAATGACTGAGTCACTTAATGGTTGAAACTAGATAACAAACATGTCTTACAGGAAATGCAAAGAATTAAACTAAAGCTTCTTGAGCTGATTTGCATCCTTTTCTTGGTACTCTCCATTACTAATTATCATTGTAATACTTGACTGTTGACCTCTATGTTGGCTGTGAAATATAGTTTATTTTTTATGTGAATCCCTTCAGAAAATTATAAACCTACAGCACATTGGTAAGCTAATATTTACACAATCCAAAAATCTTGCTATAGATTACAAACATGGAACATTATCAAATCGCTTCAGACCTCCACTAAGCAGGATACTAGTCTTCCACCATGCAATGAAATGCATCTGCCACCTAATGACATTCATGCCTGCAGTGCAATTCAGATCAAAAATCTGTTGATCTGAAATGTGGAAATGCATTCACTCTGCCAAAGACTGCTGGCAGAGTATAGAGTACATGATATTGTCAATCCATCCAGTTAAATACATTCTCTCTTTCTTTCTCCCCCATTATTTTTTGTGAAGAAAGGAAGGCAGATAAAAATCAACTACTGGAAGGATATTTACCAGAAAATGGCAACGTCTGTGTACAAAATACCTTTTCCTTATCACAAGTTATTGTATCATTTCTTCTGTTACCTCTGCAGCAGACAAATTATTAAAAATCTTTTTTCTCTTTGTCATGGTGCAGAAATGCGAAAAAGAAAAATGCAAGTAACATTTAAAATTAATCAGAAATCTGAAATATAAATGTTACTGGAAAGAAAATAAAGCTATGTGGAAACAAGAACCAGGTCTTGTAGGGGAAAAATAAAGGTGGAAAAATTACCAGAGAAGGAATCAAAGATAATAGTAAAACTGAAGATATGAATATTAATATTCTGGATATAGATATGTTTTTTGTTTTGTTTTTTTATGATGACTCCACACATGAAAGGTCACAGGACCTATACAGTAGGTAAATGTAGGTTAAGTGCTTAAGGAGAAAGAAATAACCTATTGATATGTTTCTTAAGAAGTTGAAGGTTGTACTCAGTGGGGAAAACAGTATTGGAGACAGGGTGTGGGGGATATTGTTCCAAAGAATTGAGGTGGATGAAATGAAGAAAGATAAGTTTGTTCAGTATGTTTGAAGTTGAAAACAGTGTATGGGTGTTGGCCAGTGGTTGCTCTAGTTCTTACATGGTTAGAAGAAAGTGAAAGAATGGTAGCAGTCAATTCAGAGGAGCAATACCCATGAGAGTACCTATAGAAAAAAAGCACAGTGCAAAAACAAAGCACCTATGGAGAAAGTGACTGAAGGAAGTTATGAGAGAAGGGATCACCTATTAAGCAATTGCCCTCTTCATGAAGAATAAATCATGAATTCTTTGGGACACCTAAAACCTTCCTTAGGGAAGCTTTGGGTGCACAAACCCAAATGGGGAAAATAATATTCCAAGGTTGGAATTATATCAAAATATTGTTAAATGTGAAGTACAATAAAATAGTAGAAAATATTTGGGGTATGATAGCATAATTCATTAAGTATAATTCAATACTGAAGATAATTCAGAGGAGCAATGCCCATGAAATACCTATAGAAAAAAACACAGTGCAAAAACAGAGCACATATCATATTAAAATGCAATATGGAAGATAAAGAGATTACTGGAAGCGTGAAAGAAAACTTAAATTTCAAAAAGAGTAGGAATAGGTGACATTCATCTGAAACACTTGGATGAATGAATAGATGAATATATATAAATCATCAGGAGGTTTGCAAATAAATGCAAACCTTCTGCTAATATTCAATAGAATTTTTATGTAGTTTTAATATGAGGTGGTATGGTTATTTAAAAGAACCTCTGTAGCTCAGTGAGTTTTGATGATGACCTTTAGTTAGAAAGAGATGGATGTGAATCCTGTCTAGTACTCAGAGAACCTTTATCAGGATTTTTCAGTTGAAGATGAGTTAGCTGGTCTCATACAGAGGTGGTGGGTGTTTTCATCCTACAACCAGTCAAATCAGGCAGTAGAACACGGTGTGTACATACAAGAATATATTTAGCCATAAGACTAACCGTCTTTCCTAAAAGTATGGTTATGAAAACTAATCTGGGTCTTGATGATCTATAAGTATCTGACTATTATTATACTTATTTAAATAGAATGGGACATGAAAGATTAGCAAAACATTTATTTGAAGAAAAATAGTGAGAGATGAAAAGCCCAGACGAGTACATAGTACAGGTGAATTAATGTATAGCATTTAAAATAAAGAAGAATAAAAACTGCTTAAATTAGACACAGAAAATAATAGAATAATTAGTATATAAGTGCAGGTAACCCTAGTATAACATGGATGTTAGGTTCCATAGAAATGCCACATTATATAAATCGCATTATGCGAGATTCAGATCACATAGAAAAAGTAGAGTTATGTTCTGAAATCATTTTTTTTTTTAATTATATAAACAACAATGACATCCACCAAAAAATTATTTTTATTTAATTCATAAGTTAAGAAAACATATAAACTATGAAACAAATATAATATAAAATTAGAAAAATTACAGATTGTACATAAACTTCATTGCGCATAATTTCATGAATGTTTTGGACAAAATAAAATAAGGTGCATATTTTAATTGTCATCACTGTGTTCAAAAATAACATTTCATAGGTGTTCTTTAATTATGTGAGTGACTGGAGATCGTCATCACTTGAAAATCTCTTGGAGATCATTTGTATAATTCTCATTGCATACTTCGGCTGGTTTAGTTATCAAGAAGTCAGTAATAAGACCTTGCTTACGACTATGCTGCAATTTTTTATTAAGTTCATAATATGGAGCTAAACAAATATCCAATTGTTTCGTGAATTTTCCAGAGCACTCCAATGAGGGATTGTTATCCGTAAAATAACTTCCTAACTTTCTTGCCAACTCCAATCCTTCTGCTAATTTCTTTAAACTGAATTATTTAATGGATTCATCACAATCAGAATCTTCAGCAGAACTTTCTCCACCATTTGATTCGACGTCATCTATTAATTGTGCCAGTTCCTCCTCATTTAAATCTGTTTCCCAATCAATTAATTTACTAATTTCATTTTCAACCATATCGCAAAAGCCCTCTCCACCAAAAATGTGTGCAACGTTTATTATACGACTTAGCTTGGCCTCCACTGGAGGTATGAAAATTTTGTTCCAGAATGACTTCAGGCCATGTTTTTTCTAGAACGCATTCAGTGTAGAGGGTTGTAATTCCTTAATGAACAAAGAAATACTTTTCACACAAATCAATATTAAAAACATTTCTCACTCTTGAGGCAGTGTCATGTTTGGATTAAATTTCATTTTTTTCAAAATTAATTGGAATGTTCGATGAATATAATACGACTTAAATGTTGATATTATTCTTGGTCGAGTGGTTGAAGTTTAAGTGAAGTAGTATTAGGCAGCAGAAAAGTTATTTTAATATTTGGATGGCTTAAATTTTTTGGGTGGCCTGATGCATTATCTAAAATTAGTAGAATGTTGAAGACCAATTTTCAAACATGCTAGCTATAACCCATGCCTTTTTATTAACTTGCCAATAAATAGTTAGGGTGGCTTTTGAACCTTTTCATGGCACGAGGATTTGAGGACCAGTTAATAAACATTGGTTTTGTCACGTAATCACCTGATGCATTACTACAAAACAGTAGAGTAATTCTATCTTTGGAAACTGAATCCAGGAGCTAATCTTTCATTTTTCGAAATATAGGTGCGTTTTGGCATTTTTTTACAATATAACCTGGATTCATCCACATTGAACACCTGATCAACACTATAATCACCTTCTTCAATGATTTTAAAAGTTCTCCTGGGTATTTCTGGGCAGCCTCTACGTCTGATGATGCTGATTCTCCCTGAATTTTAAGATTATGCAAAGAAAACTGCTTTTTAAAGTTTTCGAACCAACCCTTACTGGCACAAAATCCCTGCTGAGTGCTTTCTTCTGAAGAATCTTGATCAAGTTCTTTTAAATGTTTATAAACTTTGAGAGCTTTTTGTTTAATGAGATTTCCATCCAAAGGAATTTTCTTTGAGTGCAATCTTCTATCCAAATCATTAGAGATTTCTGTTTTTTCCATTAGAATATCGCATACACAAGCAACGTGCTTTGCACTCACTGTTGATCCAACAATAACACTTTCACGGATTTTATGTTCATTTTGTTTGATTGTTCGAACAATCAACAAACAATCAATCGATTATTTGTTGATTCATTTAAATTCAAAGTCCTTGCAACAACTTTTGCTTTTTCTCCATTTTTCCAACTGATCCAAGATTTTAATTTTTTCTTCGAGAGAAATGAATTTTCTTTTCAGTGTTGGTTTTTCCCTTTCGTTGTAGTTTTAGTGACCATTACTATAAAAATAAATTTTTTACATAAAAAAAAGCATTACATATTAATTATGTATGTAGCTCACCAGAAAATAAAGTGCTCAGCTTGATATTAGTACACTTACGATTTTTAATGTGCTTTTCTGGCAAAAAACAAAGACAATTTTCAACAATTGATGTACATGCTAATATAAATTTGCCATTATAAGTACATGCACGATATGGCAGACACAAATTTAACGAAGATAAAATTTTATTTTTAAGTCGCACAGGGAAAAATATCTGAAAAGATAAAGGATTACTACAGTTTGTAGACCATGTTATATAGAAACCACGTATAAGTACCGCATTATATGAGGATTACCTCATATAACAACAGGCATGAAATGCCATTATCATGGCATTTCATGCCCATTGAAAGTACATTTCAGAAAATAATGACGAAATTAATTTAATATTATATTTAGTCTCCTTAGGCATCTCAATATACTATGGCATGAAAATTAGTGAAATGTTTATTGCTGGATCATTTGTCACATCATTAATGATACCCTATAATTATACCAGAGCAGGTGAATGCAAGCCATTGGATTACCTCTTGGATTTGTTCCTAGTTCCATTTCTTCCAAGCTCTTGGTTACTTTTGCAGGTCATGGAATTATATAGCATTTGTTTCTCCCCCTCCCAGAAAGTTTCCTTCCCAATACCCTTTGCCAATGCTATTCTTCAAACATCGCAAAAACGCGCAACTGCAGGTTATCGAAACACTGCAATATCAAGGTTTATATTACGAGTATAATAGTTCTGTTGTATTTTAGTTCACCATCCTGCTGTGAGGCTTTTTTTTTTTTTTATTTAAATCTCATCCACAAAAGGTTATAAATCTATAGTACATTCATACCATGGGTAGGATAAGGATTTGTTACCCATTTTTATATATTTTTTGTATTTTTATTTTTTACATAATCTGGAAACCCTGCTTTAGAGTTCAAACATGTTCAGACCACTTTAGGATTCCAATAAGCAGGGTAGTGATTTCACATCATAAGATGAAATACATCTCTCACCTAAAGAGTCTCAAACATCTATACTGACATTGAGATTTTAATCCGCAACCTGTTAGTTGGAGAGGGAATATACTAATCACTTGGCCAACCCATTTTTGCATGTCTGTAAACAGTCAGTTTCTAAAATTCTCTGACTTTTTTGTTGAGTTTAGTAGTCCAGTATTAATTTATATTTATTTTTAACTTTTTTATTTCCAACAAAATTAACTTTTTAATTAATTAAGTTTTGCAGAAATATAAGTTAACAAACATTTCAGTATGTAATCTTTTTGTTAATTAGTAGTCGTGTTAATTTATATTTCTGCAAAATTAGTTTTTGCAGATATATGAATTAATTGTCAAATATGAAAGTGGATGATCTAAGCCTTTCCTTTTTTTTTTTTTTTTTTTTTTTTTCATTTCAGATTTGCGTCGTAGAACTAGAGGAGGACTTTTGCCTTTACCAGCACCTCAAGCAAAGCTTACTCTTACCTCTGCAGGTCATGGGATTACATCACATTCCATTCCTTTCTCCCCTGGAAAGTTTTCTTCCCAATCTCCCTTATCCAATACCATTCTTCAAAGAAATGGGCAACAGTGGGGTGGGTAGTGGAGTGTAGTGAGATAATGTAAAGTTTTGTTTACAGATTTTGCTTAAACTTTAATAGCTATATACAATTTATTTTCTAAACAGGGTGTGTGTGTATGACCAATGTTTTTTTAATTTGTTTTATTGTTTATATCCAGTTTTTTCTTCATGTCATATATATTATTAGTAATTTTTATAATCTACAGCAATCCCTTGATTAATGCGTAATTTTTTTCTATAGGTACACTATAGAAAAAAATTTTTATTATTTTTATTTTATTAAAAATTATTTGGTTAGTGTACCTATAGAAAAAATTTTTTCTATAGGTACACTAACCAAAATTTGATTAGTGTACCTATATACATCTTAAAAATAAATGTTATCGATTTAAATTTTTTTTTATCTATACATAATAAAGAAAATTAACAAGGTGAGTCCAGAGCAACGATCTCGAAATCAAAATATTATAATCATTGAATTAGAGAGATGTCTTTCTTCATGGATCGAAGATTGTAACCAAAAACGGATCCACTGACCTTATTAAATCAAAAGCAGTAAGTATCTTTGCATCCTTGAAAGAAAGGGCTATCAATGATGGAAAAGGATAGTTCCATGCTAGTGCTGGGTGGTTTGAACATTTCATAAAGAGAAATAGTCTACATAATGTTCTAATCACAGGCGAGGATGCAAGTGCAGATAAGGAAGTGGGTGCTAATTATCCAGAGATTTTGAAGAAAATTGTGGATGAAGGGAGCTATTTTGACCAATAAATATTTAATGTCAATGAAACCGGCTTTTTGGAAGTGAATGCCTTCCAAGACTTCTTTGGCCAAATCAGAAACATCTCAGCCTGGTTATAAAGTCGAATGAAATTACTGCGAGCAATATGCGAGACGTTTGAAAGCACATTGTGCAAATAATTTTAGAAGCTTTTCAAATGAATCTAAGTCAATTAAATCTCATTCTGAGAAATTGAGTAATTCCGACCTGCTAAATTTAGATGTGCAGCGGGAAGATCCCAAAGAATATGAAGAAAATTGAATCACTGACAAACCCAAAGAGATTTCACAGAAACACATTGAAATATTTTTCGTGCAACTGAAGTTCTTAAGCAGCAATACTTAGAGGCTAACCTTGATAAAGAGAGAAGCAGTAAAATTTGCAGAAGAGGCAATAGGGCCATACTGTCAGTTGTATGAAAAAAAGAAACAGAATGCCCACCAAACTACATTAGCTGAATTCTTTCTTAAGAAGCAGAATAATAAATTTATATTCTGAATATGTTTTATTGTCTTTCAGCTTCATTGTTTTCCTTTAACTAGGCCCTGAGACATACCCTAATTCATTTATAAAAAAAATTAAGGGTCAAAAAAAAGAAATTTGAGGAACCAATTATACTTTTTCCCATAGGTTATTATATTTGATTAGCGCATTTTCGATTAATGTGCCTGTTTTAAAGAACTCATTAGGTGCATTAATGAGTTCTTTAAAGAACTCATTAGGTGCATTAATCAAGGAATTGCTGTAGTATTTTTAATAGTAAATGTTACTCATGTTACAAGGTTTGTAAGATGGGGGGAAAAAAATTTTGATTTGGATTGGGATTTGTTAGCCAAAAAGATTATTAATATATAAGAAGAAAAGGGAAGACAAAGAAACAGTTTTAAACATGACTTCAGTAGTAGAAAAGCTCAAATATAACATGTTGCATATGGTGACAAAATATATCATGCTACATGCATTAAATACCTAGGAAGAAGTATGCCATCCAGTTTTCCAACCAATAAGCTTTAGATTCGTATTCCACTGTAGTTTTGGGTAGAGCAATAGTTAATAATGAAGATGATGTTAAAATTTTGTAGGGTGATTTGGATAGACTGGCAGCCTGAGCAAAGGAGAATCAATGTCAGTTTAATGCGGCAAAGTGTTAGGTTATACATTTTGGGATGAAAACATTACCAGCTGTACACCACACTGGCGAAACTGTACTCCAGGAAATTGATGAAACCAGAGATTTGGGAGTGCTAGTGGATGGGGAGTTAAAGTTTATGGGGTCACATAGCGAAAGTGGCTTAAACAGCTCATCAGATTACTTGGTTACTTACTGAAGAATACTTTGATGAGCAGTGACAAGCAGGTTATTATTCTTCTTTATCGAGCCTTGATAAGATCTCCATCTTGACTATTGCACACAGATCTGGTCACCTAGATTTCTTGGTGATCAGAAGGTAGAGAAGATCCAGAAATGAATGACCAAGATGGCAGCAGGTCTATGGAATGAACCTTACAAGAACAGGTTAAAGAGATGTGGGTTACAGAAATTGGTTGATAGGCAGAAAAGGGGGTGATATGATTGAGACATGCAAATCTGAAGGGTTTTACAAAATTAACTTAGGAAATTTTTTAGAGCATGTCTGGTGGCGGGAGAACTAGGGAAAAAGCTTGGAAACTGAATAAGAGTGTAGTTAGCAAGGGTGTTAGAACTAGGTTCTTTGCTTAGAGAGCAGTAAATGAGTGGAATAGGTTTGCCAGTCTGTTGTAAGTGCTGTGACTGTCAATGTGAGTTTAAAGCAAATTATGATAGTTGCTTTACATGATGTTTATGTCCTCTTTCGATGTGTCTAAGGACTCCTTGAAGTAGTCCATAATAACAGTATTGAATGCTATTGCTACTCTATCCTTTCCTGGATCATTATCACCTGAATATAACATCCTATGTTTATTAAGAGTTCGCCTGTTTTTGCCTTCTTTGTTTCAGTAATGCCAATTATGTCAATGTGATACTTTTCCACTTCTTTAGCAAGTTTAATTTCCTTTCCAGTGATGCTCCTTCTTCTTCTGAAGAAACAAACATTGAGTTTGTTTCTCTTTTTCTAGATAAAAATCGGGGATGGGGCTGGGACAAGAGGTTATCCGTAGAAGTTGGGTACAAGTGTGGTTAGCAGGGGCAGGAGGACTAGATCTTGGAGATCAGTAAATAACTGGGATGGGTTGCATGAGTCAGTTGTGAGTGCTTTGACTGTTAATAGTTTCAAGGAGAGGTAAGATAGATATTATGGTGATAGTTTTGGTCTCCCAGAATGAGTCTAGTGCCCATGCAATAATAATAAAATAATAAATAGATGTTGAGTTTCAGTTTATCCAATAGCTGACTTTTTGCTGTTTGTCCTGGTTCCCTGGTGAAAAGAGGTGGGGAGTGTTGTTTAATCAGGCAACTCCCCCAGTAGCATGAAATCTCATCATGTTGCACATGTATTCATGGTTGACTAATTCCCAAATTGCCAGCTCATTCATTTGTTCAAGTACCCACTCAGTACCAACAAACAAGGCATGCCATGTGAAGGTGAGGATTGGACGTTAGGTCAGAAGCCCTAGTTGGTTTTCCGTATTCCTTAAAAGTGATGTGGTCTTCTCCAGTTATTTGGCTTTGACCCTAAAGTGAGCAGCCAAGAGTTATAACCCAAAAAATAGATAAAATACTATATACCCCAATCCCCCACCCTCACCCCAATACACACAACCACAGCAAAGTTGTTACCATCTCTTATATTATTGTTGTGACACCTTCAGGGGAGCTCGAGGACACATTAAGTGTTTAATAAACAAAAGTTCCAAACTACATTCAAACTGGCAATCCTCATCCATTCACCTAAGGATGCACTCCATCCTTTATCAATCACATCCAGAAGATGAAGTGCCCTGTACTTATGAACTCACTTACTGTGAATATCAGGAAGATCTGTTGACATTCACCTCAGAGAATATAAATACATTCGCCACCATCATTATGGCAAATCAGGACTGGAAACCATGTTCTGGCCACCTCTTCACACAGGATTAGATGAAAGAGAACCAAAGTGCTACACAGAAATTTGAAGTTTGTATTCGAAACTTCAAATACAAGTCGAAGAGAAAATCAGCAGCAGCTCTGAAACATCCTCCAGACCTCAATAAGTATAGCTGTATTACTTTACCAAAAAACTAGGAAACAATCATCTTAAGATCATAATGTAGAAATATCTCATTTTACAAAGGGGTTAGGTTCCCAGCCTAACCCCTTTGTAAAATGGGGTTAGGCTGGGAACCTGAAGTGAATTCATAAAGTGGATTGTTCGTAAATTGAAGTAAAATTGTAAGGTATTTAAATGAGATAATGGCTTCCACAAATGACTCTTTTCTACCAGCTTCTTCATTTATTTCATTAAACAAGGACTTTGCCCTACCCATGATTACTATTTGAGGAATGTTGTTTTGATTCATGTTATTATTCCACAGCACTAATAATTTTCCCATTTTTTCCTGCACTTCACTCCTTGAATATGATGTTCTTGCCACTTTTGCATTAACAATTCCTGCATGTGAATGCTTAATCTTATCTGCATCAGTTATTATTGTAGAAGGCATTAACTTTAATGCTTTACACACATCAGAATGACACTCACCTGATGTGATACAGTGAATCACTTCCATTTTTTCTTCAATGATAAGTCATTTTCTGCTTTTTTTTTTTTTTTTTAGCTGAGGAAGACATCAGATTGGCTCAGCGTTAAGATGACATTTTTAATTTATCCTTTAAATCCTAATATTAGTAAAACTCACTTTTTTAGCATTTCTTACAACATGGTTCATGGGGACCAGAATGTAAACAGTTTGGTAAACTCTGCTCTCAGTGCCATAGAATATGTTTTGTAAATATATAAATATATATATATCCCATCCAATCCCACAGATGAATACATCCATGGGATTGGATGGTATACCGGCACAGGTCTTGCGTGAAGCGGCTAAAGCATTATCAGTGCCCTTGACCATGTTGTTTAATCTGAGTCTCGGGTCTGGTTTAGTCCCGAAGGTGTGGAAAGGGGAAAATAGTTCCACTGCATAAAGGAGGATCCAAGACTACGGTTGCAAATTACCAACCGATCAGCATATCAGGAGTTGTTGTCAAGGTCTTGGAGAAAGTAGTCAAGGGAAAAATACAGGAATGGATTGATGAAAATGAGATACTGTATAGGGGACAGCATGACTTTGTGAAGGGTAGATCATGCTCAAGTTTTATAACAAGGTGACAGCTGAACTGGATAAGGGTAATGGGTTTACAGTGATACTGCCGGACCTGGCAAAGGCGTTTGACAGAATACCACATGAAATTCTAATCCATAAACTACAACATATGGGAATGGATATAGGGTTGGTGAAATGGATAGGTGGGTGGTTGATGGAGAGATATCAAAGAGTAGTTTATTCAGGAGTAGCGTCCAAAAGACAGCCTGTGACTAGTGGTGTGCTGCAGGATTCTGTTCTTGGACCACTGCTGTTTAATTTGTTCATTAACGATATAGGGAAGGATCTAAGAGGAACAGTTCATTTGTTCGCTGATGATGCAAAGTTGAGTAGGGCGATAGTGAATGTCCTGCAAGATTTTTGACATCTTGCAGGATGACTTGGATAGATTGGAGTTCTGGGCTAAGGAGAATGGATGTCAATTTAATGTGACAAAATGTAAGGTTATGCATTTTGGGATGAAAAGATTAGCAGCTGTATACCACATTGGCGGAACTGTACTCCAGGAGATTGATGAGGCCAGGGACTTGGGAGTGTTGGTGGATAGGAAGATGAAGTTTAGGGGGGCACATTGCAAAAATAGCTAAATCAGCTCACTTAGTTGTTGAAAAATACCTTGATGAGCAGAGACAAGCGAGTTATTGTACCTCTGTACCGAGCCTTGATAAGACCTCATCTCGACTACTGTGCCCAGATTTGGTCACCTAGGTTCCTTCTTGATGGGGGGGGGGAGGATCCAGAGGCAAGTGACTAAAATGATAGCAGGTCTATGGAATGAACCATATGAGAACAGGTTGAAGATTTGTGGGTTGCAGAAATTAGTTGATAGGTAGAAAAGGGGAGATATGATTGAGACATTCAAATTGCTAAGGGGTTTCTATAGGATTAATTCAGAGGATATTTTTGAGATAAGAACTGGTGGTGGGAGAACTAGGGGACACTTATGGAAGCTGAGCAAGAGTGTGGTTAGCAGGGGTGTTAGAGCTGGGCTCTTTACTTTTAGAGTGGTAAATGAGTGGAATAAGCTGCCAGAGTCTGTTGTGGGTGCTATGACGGTGAGTGAGTTCAAGGCAAGGTATGATAGATACTGTGAGAATGTCGTATAGCTGTGTGGACATAATGTTTAGGGCCTCTCTCAATGAGTCCAAGGACTCCCTGGAGTCGCCTGTAATAATAATAATATATTGCAAATGCTGCATTTATGTTTTTGTCTTTTATTTTGTTTTTGATTTTGAAATGTTCATTAATTTGAATCTTTGTAAATAGAGGAACATAAAATGGGGACTCCTGTGCTTGTAAACTTCTTTGTTTAATAACAGATGGCACGAAATCAGGATTTTATTTATAGTATTTATTACAGTTTTTACTTTTCCCACTAATAACTGACTGTTAATGATTGCATAATGTGACAAACTATTTGTGCTCTGGTGCTGGATAATAACCAGCACCAGAGCACAAACTTTTAACCCTCAAAACATTGAGGGTTAAAAGACTATGAACAACATAGACAGTCTTTATACATAATTAGCATTAAAACGTTGTAGTTGTATTTGAAGCTGTTCTTTCATTTGTTGCATTGTTGGGAGAGTGCGTGCTTGCTGCATCACGTGAACGCCAGTACATGATTACAGCTGAATGACTATCCGGGAGGTTGTAGCTTAAGTTGTTATTTAGATGAATAGGATTGAAGATGATTTCTCTCGATTCCACAATTTTTCTCTCTATTTCGTCACTGCAACGGAAGATGTTTGTAGATTTTTCCCAGCAGACTTTGTGACTTTGGTTATCATCATTAGGATTAGCCGAGAAGAGGATATGACTTGATAATGCACTTGCTCGCTGTCTCTTGTAAGTAATGTCTCTCATGTGTTCTTCCATACGCATGAAAAAAATGTTAGCCTTGCTTACACATTGCATCAGCTCCGGTTACTTCAAATTTCAAGATAATATATACAAACAAAATCATGGACTGGCTATGGGTAATCCTTTATCTCCTGTTCTTGCAAATATTTACTTAGAAGATTTTGAAACCAAGGCTATCTCTTCCTTTATTTTAACACCTAAAGTTTGGAAACGTTATGTGGATGATGTCTTCATTGTTGGGAGCCATGGACATGAATCCCTTATGGTTTTCCTCGAACATCTCAATAGCCGACATCAAAGTATTAAGTTTACTGCTGAGCTTGAAACGGATAATTCCTTGCCTTTTCTTGTCAAACTGACTCGCTCTTCTGCTGGTAAACTAAAAATATCGATATATAGAAAACCCACACATACCAACAGATATCTGCACAGTCAATCCCATCATTTCCCTCCTCATAAGCTTGGAATAATTTCCACCTTGGGACATAGAGCCCATTCTCTTCTTGATGATCCAAATGAACTGCTTACAGAAATAAACCATCTGAAAACTTCTTTCGAAGTTAATGGATATTCCAAGAAAATCATTAACAAATTCCTTCTTAATCCTCTCAGACATCACTCAGAAGAAACAAATAGATTCAAAAGCAATATATCTATTCCTTACATAAGTACTGTTTCACATAAATTAGCAAAAGTTCTAAAAAAATACAATATCAGAACCTTGTTCACTCCACTTCCAAAGATCCGTTCCTTAATTAGCCACCCAAAACCTTGTCATCATCAACTCAAATACCCTGGCGTATATAAAATATTATGTGACTGCGATATTCCTTATTTCGGGCAGACAGACAAATCTGTCGAAATGCGTATGGAAGAACACATGAGAGACATTACTTACAAGAGACAGCGAGCAAGTGCATTATCAAGTCATATCCTCTTCTCGGCTAATCCTAATGATGATAACCAAAGTCACAAAGTGCTGGGAAAAATCTACAAACATCTTCCGTTGCAGTGACGAAATAGAGAGAAAAATTGTGGAATCGAGAGAAATCATCTTCAATCCTATTCATCTAAATAACAACTTAAGCTACAACCTCCCGGATAGTCATTCAGCTGTAATCATGTACTGGTGTTCACGTGATGCAGCAAGCACGCACTCTCCCAACAATGCAACAAATGAAAGAACAGCTTCAAATACAACTACAACGTTTTAATGCTAATTATGTATAAAGACTGTCTATGTTGTTCATAGTCTTTTAACCCTCAATGTTTAGTGTTTTTTCTTTTATAATGTCACCTGAAGAAGGCTGTTACAGGCCGAAACTAGTAGTGTGTTTATATTAAAACCTTTTTAATTAAATCTCGGTTCTAGTCATTCAATTTTGTTCATAAATATATATATATGTATATGTAGAAAGTATTTTTACCTTGGGTATAATTATGTTAAAGATACCAAGTAATTTTAAACCTGGTTTTACTCCATTTTTCCCAAGTAAGCAAACAGACAAAAATGTCAAGTTTGCGCCTGCAAGTGATGCAAGTCTAGCTGATCCTACAGGTAGTGCAAGACCAGGGCAACTCGTAGTAGAGGTGGAACAAGCTCCAATCACTAATCTTAATATTTACCCTTAATGCCAAAACACATCTCCAATAAGGGGATGTATGATGTTTTGTATTAAAGGCAAGGGGCCACTACCCAGACCGGTTTCGACCTTTATTGAGGTCGAATGGAGTTCATGTCTCTCATCATCGGCCTTTGGAGAATAAAGCATGCTGAGGGTCAGCAAACAGTATGAGAGGAGAATAATGAAAGATAGAGTAGGATAGTAGGAGGTAAAAGAGGCCTCAGTCAACCTGTTTAGCCTTATATGGCTAATTGGTCTGTGACACATATTCTCAATTTATCTGTTAAAAAAAAAAGGAAAATTTAACCATAAAAATTTTGACTAATAGTTCACTTATAAATTTATCCTTAATAATTTCATCAGTTATCTATGAAGGAGATCCATTGACCTGTTTTGAAAACAATAATTTCAGTTAGAACTTTTTTTTTTTTTTTAATTACATAAAAATCAAAGGACTTAAGGTCCGGTCAGTTGAACTGGAAGGGAACAAAATAAGGAACTTGCAGACCTGGTACCAATGGGACTTAGAATGGGGTAGAAGACTGGCCCGGGAGATGCCGCTGACAAGGAGCAGCACCGCCTCGCAGTAAGCCTTCGCAGCCCGGGTTCTCAGATCTACCCCCCTTATTTGGAGTAAAGGAAACCGTGCCAGCGAAAGCTTTGTGGCGAGGAAGAACAGAGTGGTTGTTACTTTTCCTAGGGAGAGTTAGGTGGAGTTTTGGAGATACTAAAGAAATATACAGGGCTTGATGCGTCCCTGTATAAGAAAGCATATTTTCGGTGGTTTGCAGTATTTGTTCACAAATTTAAAGTCGCCTAGTAGATGTCTCTCTTGCGCAAGAAATTTAGGAAGGTAAAAAAAGAAACCTTTCCTTATTCCTGCGTACATTAAATTTGCATCCCGTACCTGGGATTTTTTCCGTACCTTCCAGATGTGATACTTTAAGACGTTAATTAAAAAAATGGCGAATTTTTGGGTCTTGTTGACTGGTGGCGGGAATTGCAGGTGTATGACCTCTTCTAGTGATAGCATCGGGATTCCCAGTGCTGTGCTCAGTCTTTGCCAGACGCGTTGGGCTGGTGGGCAAAAATAAAAGAAATGCTCCACCGTTTCCACGCCCCGGCAGACATCACAAAAGGGATCGCACGGACTGGGTACGTACCTAGATTTAACCTGTTTCACCGGGAGCCGCCCATAAGCTATTCGCCAGGCCAGATCCCGATGAAAAGGCTGTCCCCAGCTATTCTTGATGTTTTTAAAGAGAATTTCATTGTTTGTCCCAAGGTTTGGTGTATCACGCCTGGAGAGTTGGAAGAAATCCCAGTATACTGCTTTCGGTTTGTGTGTGAGGATTTCTGTTCCTTTGTCTCTAAGTACTGTGAGTGATTTTACTAGTGTGCGGTACCACTTGGGCACAACCCTTGCATGGGGTCCAGCATAGTCCGTGGTTCCAAAGAGGGGGAGGAAAAGTCCTATAAAATATCTAATTAGGAGGCCTGAAATATGGTTTGAGTTTAAGGCCTTCCGTACAGTTTTGAATGTATTTGCATAAAGCAAGCTTTTGAGATCAGGCAGAGCGTACCCCCCTTCTTCATGTTTTAGTTGCAAGTAGTGTTTTTTAACCTCATGTTTTTTTTCATTCCAGAAGAAATCTATGAGTTTTTTGGATAATTGGTTTTCTTGTAGCAGTGTGATGCCTGTGATATTGATTGTGTGCATCAGCATTGGGGTAATGATTGTTTTTATCACTGTGGCTCTGCCATAAAAGGAGAAAAAGGTCGGTTTGAATAGACTTATCTTTTCCATACTTATTTCCTGTAATTTTTTAACTGGTAAAGCTAGCGACTCAGAAAAGGGAACTCCTAGTATTGTTAGCGGCTGCGTATGTAGCGCTGAACCGTAGGGAAGTCCGGTGTTATGGAAATTTCCAAAATTTTTGATTTTGGTTTTTTGTGCATTAACTCAGAGACCACTGACTATGCTGAAGTTTTGCAGTATGTCAAGATAGATGCAGATAGACTCAGAGTCTCTGAGTGTGGCCACTACATCATCTGCATATGCTACTATTTTGCACTGTTTAGAAACTTAGGGCAGTGGAATACCATTAATTGCAGGGGTGTTCTCTATTCTTTTGATGAGGGGTTCTAATGCTAGGGAAAAGAGAAGGGGGCTTAGTGGACAGCCTTGCCTAACCCCTCTCTTTATACGGATTGGTTCTGTCAGAAACCCATTAATAGACAGTTGTGTCGAGGCCCCCGCGTACATATGTTTAATTGTACGCCGAAGTCTCGAGCCTATGCCTACTTTTTTTAGGGTGTCCTGTAAGTACGTGTGGCTGACGCTGTCGAACGCTTTTTCCAGGTCGGTTGAGAGAAGTGCCAGGGGGTATTTTTTTTCCTTGGCCAGTCTGATTAGGTCTCTTAGCAGGAAGAGATTAAATTCCATAGATCTACCTGGGATTCCATAGACCTGTGAACTTGTTATTATGTTTTCTATACCGCCCTTAATGCGTGTACAGATAATTTTTGCGAAATGTTTATAGTCTAGGTTAGTTAAGGAGATGGGACGCCAGTTATTTGACAAGGTCCGATCTCTGTCTTTTTTGGGGATAAAGATTGTATAGCTCTTAGCGAATTCCTCGGGGATGTTTCCCGAAGTGAGGAATTCGTTAAAGATCTTTACTAGTGCTGGCAGTACAAGGTCCCAGATAGATCTGTGGAATTCTATCCCCAGTCCGTCTGGCCCTGGGGTCTTTTTTGGCTTCATCGTTTTGCACGTGGCTTTTATTTCAGCTGCAGTTATCAGCCTGTCATGCAGGGCGCTAAGATGCTCGGGAATGTAGAAAGTATTTTTACCTTGGGTATAATTATGTTAAAGATATGTTATGATAAAGAGTGGCCCCTTGCCTTTAATACAAAACATCATACATCCCCTTATTGGAGATGTGTTTTGGCATTAAGGGTAAATATTAAGATTAGTGATCGGAGCTTGTTCCACCTCTACCACGAGTTGCCCTGGTCTTGCACTACCTGTAGGATCAGCTTGTCTTGCATCACTTGCAGGCTCAAACTTGACATTTTTGTCTGTTTGCTTACTTGGGAAAAATGGAGTAAAACCAGGTTTAAAATTACTTGGTATCTTTAACATATATATATATATACAGACACACACATACATATACAGGGTGTCCCATAAGTTCCAGATATTTCAATAATTCATAAAAATTAAAAAATTGGTATATTAGAGTGCGGTTTGCATGAAAGTGAATCGCAAGGAGGGGGATTTTTTTTTGGCAGGGAGAAAAAATGTACTTCAAATTTTCACCGATAGACGGTGCTGTACCACATGCATCATTTGCAAATATGTGCAAGTTAGAGTTCTATAAAATGCAGGGTGTACTGCTGACAGCTCGTAATGAATGCATGCAAATTTCCAATCATTGGGGGTGAACAGAATTGTTTTTGTGAAAAGAAAAATTTGTTGCTGTGATGCGTACTTTGGTGGTGGATTATGCACCATGAAGGATGTGGAATAGTGACATTTTTTGCTATGCCTGTTATTCTTGCAGCTTTCCATGCACTGCTTACACCACTTGTTGATTGTGCCACTAGGGCATTAATTTGCAATACCACAACACTGGTACAGGCTTTGGCTAATCGGACAAATTTCCAATTTTCTCAGAACATCATATTACAGACTGTATTCTGGCAGGAGTGATAGGACCTCGACCTTTCTTCATTCTTTTCTGCGTTCAAAACTTTTGTAAAACTTCTGCTACTGATTCCCCATTTATGTAAGACAACTTCACTAACAATATCTTATCCACTATAAGCTCAGTTCTACTGCTATTCAAGTTTTCTGTCAAATAAATTTGACATTCTCTGACAATATCACTGGATTAGTGCATCCAGTGTACATAAGCTCAGTCCTGGAGGGTGAAGGATGAAGTTTTTAATGGATATCTTTTTTTCATTGTGTACTTTATCATTGCTAAGAGTTAACATTATCTGGAAGATGCAGAAGCAGTGTAGATAAGGGAGCTTCATTGAATGTGTGAAATGCTCATTGGTCTCTTAACTATTTATACTCACTTTCTTCATCTTTATTAGTATGTAATAAAAAAAGAAAAATCTGTAATAAACTAAAATAAAGTTAAAGAGAATAATAATTGAAAGTACTGTAAAAAATTATAAGTTATATGTCTTTCCCATTTCTATCTCCTTGACTCCTATAACATCTGTTCCCTTCTCCCTATCTTTAAATTTTTTCTCTATGAATATAATGTGCATATTGCTATTGTTGTAAATTGCTTAATGTTCTAGTAATTAATATACTAGCCATTTTTTTCTCAGCATAATTAGTTCACTTAATTTACTTTCATGTCATAAAATGGTGCAAAATCAGTAATAGTAAACTGAAGTGATAACAAGGAATTTTGAAATGCAAACATTAAAATTTTTTTTTCTCAGATTAGCAAGTACAGTATAAATAAATTCAATTTTATAAGCCTAGGTGGTTACATTTCTCTGTCCTTGATTCTAATTAATTATTCTGTCTCGTGTTTTTAATTTTATTTTCCTTGAAAATAAGCAACCAAAAAAAGTCATCTATCCATTCATTTGTATAAAGTAAATTATGCTAAATAGGATTACTTAATACCTATAATATAATAACTAACTGATCTTAAATTTCTGCATCCTGGCATACTGCAATACCTTAATATTATTCCTCATTTTCTTCCTGAACCTTCTACACACTTTATTTTTCTCTTTATGTCTATTTTTTTGAAGTATTTATTTCCTCTAACAGTTAGGCCACCATCTTTGTCAATGCCACGTCCAATTTTACCAAGGGAACGGTCAGTTATAGACAGAATGGTTGACTACCTTGTTGGTGATGGTCCTTCAAATCGCTATGCACTCATCTGTCGTAACTGTCATTCACATAATGGAATGGCTTTAAGGGAAGAATTTGACTATGTTGGTAAGTTAATGAATCTCTCAATTATTTTTTATTATGCATATCAATCTATATTTTTAGTCCTTTCTTTTAGGCTTGCACGGTGATCCGAATGCATTTTTGGAAATTATGGAGACAACTACCGTGTTTGAATAAAAACTTTAGTTTACTATTACTAAAATTTTTTTAGGAATAATTAATAGTAATTGATAGCAGATACATTAAAACATCTTGCATCAAAAATTATTTTAATCTGAGATGTTTGAAATATGGATTGTGCTATTGTTGTTAGTGATATCTTTACACTGGTTCAGGAGACAGGAATAGGTGATTGGAAAATGATTGCCATTTTAGTGTTAAGCAGAAAAATGTGCAAAATTTTAAAGAGAATCAATCACACAGCTTTTAGAGATAAATTAGACTCAAATATATAAACATTATTGAATCAAAAAAAGGAAGCATTGGAAAACAAGAACTAAACCTTGGAGGCCTGGTGGTAAAATCTGAAGAAAACATTTAATGTTCAACCAGGAAGTCAGTTAGTGACATTGTTTGCAGAAATAAAAAAATCCAAACTTTCTAATGGATTCAAGTTAGAGGCAATCCTGAAAAAAAGTAAATCACAACAAAAGTTCTGGCAGGTAAGTCAAGCAACAAAAGTAAACTTGGACAATATAAAGAAAAATATAAGAATGCCATGCTGTGAAACCATGTGTAAAACTAACTAAACAAAAATCATGAGAAGCTGTTGCTAAGAATACAGAAAATATTACAAAGGTTGAAAAATGTTCTGAGGCTATTAAAAAAGCTTAGAAATGGAGTTAAGAGCACTGTGAAAGGAATCAGATGATAAAATAATATAAAAACTATATATCATTATACATAAGTTTTACAGTGGTACATTTCAGAAGGTTAAATTTGCCCATTGAAGTAGAGCTCTCATAGTACCCATATCCAGAAAAGGAAATAAAACAATGTAAAAATTACAGAAGAATTGCTCCTCTAATGTTAGTTAAATTTATGCAAGCATACTTGAGAAGAGACAATGAAAAACAGTATAAGAAAAACTTGAGTAGGAATAAGCTGGGTTCATGCCATATTGTCAGAATTAAATTTTTATTTTAAGACAAATGGGAAAGAAATCATGCATATATAACAATGATCTATATTTAAGTTTTGTAGATCAAAAGGAATATGGCAAAGTGCCACAATGAAAGCTGATTGAAATACTACAATTATATAATGTAAACAGAACATTGAATACATCTATATATAACCTATATAATGCACTAAAACTTGGGTTTTTTCTTGGTTTTATTCATCGACCAGATATTAATAAATGATATACACAAATTGTCAACAAGTTTCGCCAGCTATTCTGTCTGGCTTCTTCAGGACAAGTATAATGGACAAGCTAATAAAAAAGCTATTCTGTCTGGCTTCTTCAGGACAAGCTAATAAAAAAGAAGAATGGAGTAACACAGTCAACATTAAAAATTAAAACTGACGCGTAACATCATAAGCATGGAACGTGGTGTCTCAGTCATTGTTTATTGAGCATGTTATATAGTTTTTAGCAAAATGAAATTCTGGTAAGCTGAGTGAATTTATTAGGCTTTTCCAGATGTCTTTCAGAATCATTCCTTGATTTCTGTTTAGATTTTCTTCTGAACAGAGTACAACTGCTGCTGCTTTGAAGTTTCTACATGGAAAATCTTCTTATATAATAAAACCAAGAAAAATAAGGGGTGCTTAAGGGTCAAAGCTGTATAACTGAGAGGAGACCTCCACATAGCCTTTAAAGGAATGCGGAGAACCGACCAGGGCTTCTGACCTAATGTCCAATCCTCACCTTCTCGTGGTGCACCCTGTTTGGGTATCTACTTTGATACTGAACGAACGAGGATGGGCTGGCAATTTGGGATTTAGCCGACCAAATTGTATTCTTATTGGTTAAACCAAAATAAAAAATGATGGTACAACATGACAAAATTTTATGCCGGCTGGGGCGTCACCCGGTTAAACAAGGCCCCCCGTTGTTTTCGCCAGGGAACCAGGGCGAACAGCGAAAAATCAGCTACTGGAACAAATCTGAAAACAAACCCCAACTCAACATCACCAGAGTTAAAGATCGGTACTATCAATGCAAGAAGCCTGAATGGTAAAGAAATGGAGCTAGCTGAGGAATTAGATAAGTACCAGATCGACATAATAGGGGTGACTGAAACAAAAAAGACCAAAACTGGTGAGATCTTTCTGAGCAATAAATACAAAATGTTATATTCAGGCAATGACAATCAAGGAAAAGAAGGAGTAGCCATAGTATTCAACACAAAATACGAGGCTAATCTTCTTGAATGGCAGTCAGTCTCAAGTAGAGTAATGTGGGCAAATATGAGAATGGGGAACTGGACAATGAGACTTATTTGTGCCTATGGTCCCACAGAAGGTTCTACTAAGGTAGAAGTGGAGGAATTTTTTGAGGCTTTAGAAAAAGCAACTGACACAATGAAAAAGAAAAAGTTGGTCCTTGTTGGGGATCTAAATAGTAGAGTAGGAAATGATTGTGAGACATACAAAAATATTATGGGAAAATTTGGAGAAAAGAGCAAAGCTAATAATAATGGCAAATATCTGTTGGATTTCTGCTCAGGACATGGACTGGTTATTACTAACACCATGTTCCAACATAAAAATGTGCACAAATTCACATGGAGAGAAGAGGCTAGGAATAAGAAAAGTCTCATTGACTATGTTATTGTTGATAGTGATGTTTTCTCCCTGGTGCAGGACACCAGAGTGTACAGAGGATTTGAAATTGGAAGTGATCACTATTTAGTCTTGAGCAGGATAAAATTGAATTTCATATTGAAAAGAATAACATGTAAGAAAGTTTTAAAGCGAATAAAAGTTGAGCAGCTCTCAGATGTGAACTGTAGACCAAAATACAGAAATATTATTGAAAAGAAAATGAAAGAGTTTGAGAACAGGAATCAAACCTTGGAGATTCAGTGGCAAACTCTGAAGGAAACATTGATTGATTCTGCCAGAGAGGCATGTGGTGAGGTTGTGTGCAAGGATAAAAAAATCAGAACTCCCTGGTGGACACAGGAAGTTAAAGAGGCAGTGAAGGAAAAGAAGAAAGCATATCAAAAGTTCCTGGCAAATAAGTCAGCTTTTACTCTTACAGAATACAGAGACAAATGTAAGAAAGCTAAACAGTGTGTAAAACTAGCTAAAAAAGTCATGGGAGGACTTTGGCAAGAATATAGAAAATAAATATCAAGAAGGTGGCAAAATATTCTTCAGGTTGTTGAAGAAGCTTAGGAATGGAGGAAAGAGTGCTGTAAAAGGAATTAGAGATGATAAAGGTGAAATGAAAACAGGAGAAAAAGATATCCTTGAAGTATGGAGTAATTACTTTGAAAAACTGCTATATGAAACAAGCAGTGATGAGAGCACAGTGGTAAAAAACACTGACCAGGCATGTAGTCAGGAATACATATCCATACTTGAAGTAGAAAAAGCCATCAAAGGCTTGAAATGTGGAAAGGCAGCAGGAGTAGATGATATTCGACCAGAAATGCTGAAGTATGGTGGTATAAGAGTCTTACAGTGGCTGCACTGCATAGTTCAGAAAGCCTGGACAGAGGGACGAATTCACGATGATTGGAGTAGAGCTCTCATAGTACCCATATATAAAAAGGGAAATAAAACTGAATGTGAGAATTACAGAGGTATTTCCCTACTGAGTGTTCCTGGCAAGATCTATGCAAGTATACTTGAGAAACGGTTGAGAAGAATTGTGGAAGAAAAGCTTGGTGAAGAACAAGCTGGATTCAGGCCAAATAGAGGCTGTCAGGATCAGCTCTTCACTTTACGACAAATAGTCGAGAAAGCATGGGAATATAACAAAGATCTGTATTTAAGTTTTGTCGATTTGGAAAAGGCATATGACAAGGTGCCAAGAGAGAAGCTATTCAATACGCTGCAGTTATATGGTGTCAATGGGGCATTATATCAAGCAATACTTAGTCTTTATTTGAGTTGTGAGTCAGCAGTTAGAATTGAAGGAAGTACAGGAAGATGGTTTAATGTTAAATCTGGTGTGAGACAAGGATGTACATTATCCCCTCTGTTATTCATTTTCTATATGGATCACATTATGAAGGAATGTGGTATTAAACCTGATATCAAAATTGGAGATGTTAATGTCAGCTCTTTGCTTTATGCGGATGATGTTATACTTCTAAATAAATCCGCTACAAGTCTGCAAGATTCTCTGACTAAATTGAATAGCTGTTGTAATAGATATGGTATGAAGGTCAGCAATAAAAAGACAAAGACAATGAAAATAGGCAGAATCATTGAAAATGTCAACTGTGTTGTGAATGGAGAACCTGTGGAACAAGTAAAACATTTCAGCTACTTAGGCACAATTTTTACTGAAGATGGTAAACTAAATATAGAAATAGACAACAGAATCAGCAAAGCTGGTATCGTGGGAAGTCAATTGAATAAATTCATATGGAATAAGAAAGAAATTAGTCGGAACACTAAATTAGCTGTATACAAGACTGTGTTCAAACCAATTTTAACTTATGGATCTGAGAGCTGGGTCAGAAGTAAAACACTTGACCAAAGACTAGAGACCGCAGATATGAGAGTCCTGAGAAAGATTAGAGGCGTGAACAGATGGCATCAATGGCAATATCATATTAAAAATGAGGATATTAGGAAAGAACTTGACATTGTCAGCATCCAGGAATGCGTTAGCAGAGCTAATCTCAGATGGTATGGTCACTTAAATAGAATGGGAGAGGAAAGATTAGCAAAACAAGTGTTCTCTGCCAGGTTGGCAGGAAAACGACCCAGAGGAAGACCAAGATATAGGTGGATTGATACGGTACAAAGTGCCTTAGACGATAGAAATATGAGATCTGATAATGTTGGAGTCTTGACAAGTAACAGACTGATTTGGAGGAAAATTGTAGATAGGAAGTTAGTAGTGATGTAATTTTTTCATGTAGTACTGTCATATCCTGTACACCCCTTGAGGGTACATGGCAGGAATTTTATGATGATGATGAAAAATAACCCAAGTTTTAATGTTTAAGTGACCAAATACAAAACAAAAATTAACAAACTCGATGGCTATACAAAGCATAAGGTATGTTCCTTTGAAAAACTCAAATGTAAAAAAGCGAGAATGTTAAATCATCTAACCTTCTTAAAAAGATGTAGACAGTTCAACATTATTCCCAAGTTTTTAACTATTAAAAAGCAAATACAATCAATAAAAGCGATACGGGTTTACTTTAAGGCATCTTTGTCTTTACTCCGTGAAAGAATTCAGCACATTAGATTTGTACTTAATACGATAGACCTCAAATGCTTAGAACTTTTCGTAGACATCTCTGACAGCATAGATAGCAACGTTTGGAATACTCTTCACCACATGGTTCAAAATAGTTTTGACAAGGTTTTTCTGACTAGTAAAAAATTGCAAATTAAAAAATTTGATAGACTTTATAAAAGAAAATACAACTCAAGACTAAGTCTCCCAGATGAAAAGTTATTTTTAGTCTTTCAGACTACGCATTATCAAAACCAGAAGCTGAGATACTAAAGAAAGGTTTCAACTTCACTATCACTCCAGATCACATTCCAAAGATGGATTTTATTAGCAACATAGAAAAGGCACTTTCTTCATTCCTGGAAACAGTAGCAAATGATATCCAATTAAAAAGCACTATCATCCTTTCAACTTCAAAACCACCAAAACTTAATATAACTCCTCCTGAGAAGCGAGCCTTCTCAAACCTAAAGAAGAACAAAGATATAATCATCCTAAAGGCAGATAAAGGCAACTCGACGGTTATTTTGAACACCAAAGACTACATAACAAAGATCACCGAGTTAGTTTCAGACACGTCAAACCTATCGCATATTAGATGTCGATCCAACTTTAAAAAATCAAAAAGAGACTAATATCCTAATACAGAACATGACTAGGTGGTCTTCTGACTTGCAACGAAGTCTGAAATCTCTACATCCACTGACGCCATGCTTATATGGTGCACAAAATTGGAGTCCCGCTCTGCCTGATCGTCGACAGAAGAAATTCTCCTACATATCTACTAGTTAAATATCTAGCCCGTCTTTTGAAAGATGATATAAAAAAAAATCAGATTCCTTCAAAAAGAATTCTAAGCATTTCACTGAAAAATTAAAAGGCATCACCATCCTTGCAAGCATGGTTTTGTTATTCACCAATGTACCTGTTGAACAAGTTATCAAGATCATAGTCTCTATCCACATGACACAGCTCAGCTTTTTCGGCATTGCCTCAAATTGAATTATTTCAAAGTGAATAACACAATTTATGAACAACTTGATGACTTAGCCATGGGCAGTCCCTTACCACCTCCCTGTGCTGATCTGTTCATGGAAAAACTAGAAGCTGACATCCTTTCCAAAAGCCGTTGGTTTGGTGGAGATACATAGATGATGTTTTCATAATTTGGAAAGGTGCAGAAACTACCTTATTTGATTTCCTTACAAAAATAAATTCCTTCCACCAAAAAATAAAGTTCACGTTAGAGCTTGAAAAGAATAACCAATTGCCTTTTCTAGATACACTAATAAAGAAACAAGAGAATGGACAAATCCAGCTCACTATCTATCGAAAATCAACAGACACTGGACGTTACCTGCACTTCAAATCGTCTCACCATATTGCCCAAAAATTGCCCAAAAACTCAGCATAATACATATGCTTAAAAATAGAGCAACCAATATTATCTCAGAAGAAAAAGATCTCCTTGATGAACTCTCTCATATCTCAAACCCTAGTAAACAACAGTTACCCAAGAAATATAATCAAAAAGATTCTTCATAGAAACCCTCCACAGCAGGAACCTCCTGTCGCTCAATATACATCGTCATCCCTTATGCAGGCTCAGTTTTAACAAAAATAGCCAAACTCCTGAAGTCTTTCAACATCAGAGTTGCTCTCAAATCTGTCAAAACTATATGCCACATTTTAAGATCTCCTATGGACATTAATGCCTTCTTCAAATATGCAGGTGTATACAACATCCCGTGTTCCTATGGATTAAATTACATAGGCCAAACATCAAGAAGCCTGGAAATTCGAAAAAATAACATTGAAAGATAATATAAAAAAATCAGATTCCTTTATAAAGAATTTTAAGCATTTCACTGAAAAATTAAAAGGCTGATGCCTTTTAATTTTTAAAATATTAAAATATCATGTCCCCTATATGTTAATATAGGGGACTTGAACAACAACAGAACAGATACTTCAGGATTAGCGCATCACTTCTCGATCTCTAACCACACCACTGATTGGGATAACAGCTCCATGCCTTATATAGAAGATTTTCGATGTAGAAACTTCAAAGTTGTACTCCGTCGGGAGAAAATCTAAACAGAAATCAAGGAATGATTCTGAAAGACATCTGGAAAAGCCTAATAAATTCACTCAGCTTACTAAAATTTCATTTTGCTAAAAATTATATAACGCGCTCAATGAACAATGACTGAGACACCACATTCCATGCTTATGATGTTACGCGTCAGTTTTAATTTATTTGACTGTTACTCCATTCTTCTTTTTTACTAGCAAATGTTAGAGTGTACCATTATACTTGTCCTGAAGAAGCCAGACAGAATAGCTGGTGAAACTTCTTGACAATTTGTGTGTATCATTTATTAATATCTGGTCAACAAATGAAACCAAGAAAAAACTCAAGTTTTAATGTTTAAGTGACCAAATACAAAACAAAAATGAACAGACTCTATATAATGCACTATTTGCCAGTTTGCTGAAACAGTGATCATGAAAGTTTCTATAGAAAAGACAGAGCTGAGATATTGGCTGAAGTGAGTCAATGAGGAAAGGGGTTGTCTATCAACTGAGTTGCTTTCCTCTGGACAGCAACAAGAATTTTTAGGGATATTTTGGGGGGGGGGGGGGTACCTTAAACATGTGAACAGTATTCGTGGGATGATCAAATTCGGGACTTGTATAAAGTCAGCACCTGGATGAGCAAAAGGTTGCTTCAGCAGGAAAGAATGCCTAGTTTTCTAGAGGCTGAGGAAACTGTTTATATGTTTATGCTGAGAGAGTTTATGCTGAAGGTAAGGGTAGGTTAGCTGAGATTCAGTGGTATTGCATGCCCATTTTGGTTGGGTGTGCTGTTGTGTGGCTTGTGACTTATGCAACCCATTCTACAAAATACACATCAATTTGACCATGTGATTGCATTTTTATTGATGTATGAAAGCTTTATGACCACATCAGCACTCTTCTTAATTGGTCCAATGCAATTAATTGTAGGATACTTTTGAATACTTTAATTTATCAATTAATATAATTTTAAATATGGAAAGCATAAAGGTCAAATGAACAATAGCTATGCTCCACACTACTTGCCATTTATGTGAGAAGCACAACGGGTTTATGCTTCATGGTGAGAGTAGATTATCATTGACAAATAATAGAGTGAGACATGGATAATTTGAATTTTGATATGTTTTTTAAATACAGCCATATATTATGCGCAGAAATTGGTTTATGCACAAGTTCCAACCTCCTTCGACTATAATCATACAATCCACGAAAGCTCTGGCAGAAAACGAGATATTCAGTGCATCGTCAACATTGGTTCCCATTGCAAATATGACCAAGAAAGTTATAAATTATTTATAGAAAATTATATATTAAAAATTTGTCTATATGGTGTCATAAACATGTCAATTCATACTTCATGCAAAACAGATGAAACTCAGAAAACAAAAACAGTAACTCATGACAAATGACAACGTTCAATTGGATTGCTTCACACAATAACAAATCACAGCAACTAACAATTTCTGGGTGCTATTGTCTCAGCACACACACACACACCCTGCCTCACCTTTTGCAACACTAAGAATTTGATATGCTGTGCCATCTGCACATCTATTTAAAGGGCTCAAAGCTGTCTGTATTTGTGACTGCACACCCGTGCTATTAAACAAGAATGTGATATGTTTACACATCGAAATGTCTCCTCTTCATGAGTATTAGTAGATTGTGTTTAATTTTAGGAATCATGCAAAGCTAGAAAACAATTAGGGGAGTCTTTTAACAGGAATAAATACAAAAATATAATATTGGTAAAATTGCTATTCTTGGATGTGCACCTCACACCTAGCACGCCCTGAATATATGTCCCTGCTAAGATCTCTTTTGCAAGAAAAAAAGGCAAGACTGCATTTTGATAGATTTCAAGGTGATCAAATTATCCTCGCCCATTGAAGGATGATATGGAAATCAATATTTAAAGCATCGGTTACAAACAGAACTGAAGCTGGGGATGCCTGAGCAATGTATGGCTTCTGAAATGAGTAGGATGAAAAAAATGTACTGTCATCAGCAGAGCTATAGATAGGATTAATGTCGAGAATAGATCATTTGTGTATAGGAGAAAGACAGTTAGTAATAGAATAGACTCTGAGGCATGCCAACATTGGTGGAGAAGCTCAGAGGGAGACATCCACCATAACATGCAGTGAATGAATTAATGACCAGAGCAAAAGCTTGCTATCCAATTACAGATGGTGGTAGGTCGATCAAAGGATGGCAGTTTACTAAGCACACCTTGATGACAGACACGGTCAAGAGCAGAAGTACATTTCTCCAAGGTCAGCCATAGATCTGAGTGGTAGAATCCATGCTGGTGGTCACTGATTAATTAGGAGACCTCTAGGTAGTAAAGAAGTTCATTATTGAAGTGATGCTGATTGGTGGACTTATCTCTTTTAGGAATAGGCTGGATATATGCTTGTTTCCATGCACTGGATTAAGTGCCAGCTTGAGTATAAAAAATCCTAGAGACCGTAAGAACAAGTATTAATTCTGGAGCACAGTGTTTGAGTACAAATAGAGAAATTCCATTGTGACTGTTATTTAGTATCCTTCTGATATCTTTTTGCCAAAAAAAAATACAAAAGGAATATAGTACACTGTTTTCATTATGGTAGGATGTGATTTTACTCTTAGTGTTTAGCCGTATACATTAATTCTCTAGCATCATATATTTTTAAGGAAATTAATAACCTGTTTGTTAATAAACAAACTTATTATCCTATATTTCACCGAAGTCAAATCGGCATCATCAAGGAAAAATACACTTATATTAGACACGTGCATGCAGACACACTTCAGTAACAAAGATGAAGAAACCAGAGAGATACAGGAGACCTAAAGTCCTACAATTACATCACCTATTGGCTTTGGTTGGGTGTGTGAGTTGGTCATTGGGCTGACTGTCTGTGGATGAGGGTTTCCCATATTGGTGGGGGAGGATACAGCCATACTTGTTTAGGTTGAGATAGTTGGTAAGAGTTGTAGCTGATTCCAGGAAAAGCCTCTCGAACCAGAATTTACTTTGGTGGCGTGAGGTGGCATTTTTCCAACAGATTCTGTGCCAGGTATCCAGGGCATGGTCTGCTAATCCGGAGCAGCTGTAGTGGTGAAATCTGATATAATCTTATACAGATGCTCTATTATACAGATGTCGGCTGTCCTACCTGTTTGTCCATAATAAGAAAGGTTGCAGCTGTAGGTTAACCTGGTACAACCTCTTGACTCTACATAAATTCAGAGGTTGTAGCTGGTCTTAACAGTGCTCATCCACATAAAACTCTTTGTTAGCCAATGGCTACACCTCCCACCAAATACAAAGAATTTTAACTCGACACACACACACACACATCCCCCCCCCCTCCCAAACATAGTTTACAACAATAGTCTATGACGATCCCCTATATCTGCAACTTCTCAAAAAAGGTGGCCAAGATTTTTAAAAAAAACGCAATCGTGTGACCACCTATAAACCACACAAAGTTAGCAGCCCTTATCCGCTCCCCATCTAGCACCACCATCTTATTTATTGGATGCCTGATGAAATGGTATAAAAAGACCATTTACTCTCTGAAGCAGGCTCCTGGCCTATTTAAACTCATAGCCCAAAGGTTTACTAATGAAAATGTATATTAATAATTAATGTATACTAATTTTTTCAATCCCATCCATTCTGTGCAAAATGGATGGAATTGCCAATCCATTTTGGCAGAAATTTTAAATACAGATTTGTTTCACTTTACTTTCCTCAAGGAAAATTGGCTTAACAGATAATTGTCAGTTCCTCTCTTCCAGTTAGTAACTTTTGAAGCTGCAAACTGACTTTACTTAAAAACCAAATGTTACTTGGACCAGAAATTATATTCTTGATATTCTTGTTTTTATTCCTTACCCAAGCATAAACAAACAAATCTGTTCATCTTTGTGTAAATTTTTGTTTATTTTTCACGGTATTAACAACACCACAAACACTTTTATCAACAAAGATGTTTTATTAACGCTTATATTTCGCTGATTTTCAACTCAGCATCATCAGAGCACAACACACTTGTAAACGCAACAGTGAGTGAGTGAAACAATATAATTGCAAAAGACAAAAGATCTAAAGTCCTATTTTTTGGCACCCTCTAACGAAAAAAAAAAAAAAAAAAAGCAGTTATCCAGGAGTTTTTCTTAGGATAACCGTCTCCCAAATTTTTGGCAAATTAATGCAACCATATTTGTTAAGGTTGGGAGAATTCTTCAAAGCCATTGCTGACTCAAAAAATAATCTTTCAGATCTATAAAGACTCCTAAATAGCACATTCGTTTTCCTCCATCTAATCCTGTGTGAAGGAGTGTCCAAAGCGTGGTCTGCCAGTCCCGACTTGCCATAGTAATAGTAGCGAATGTATCTTTCATGTTCTTCCAGGCGGATGTTCACTGATCTTCCTGTTTGTCCATAATAGGCCAAGTCACAGTCACACAGAACTTCATACACTCCTGGGTGTGCTAAAGGGTGAAGTTTATCCTTAGGCAAGCGGATCAGAGTTGCCAGCTTAACATGAGGTTTGAAAGTGGTGCGAAGGCCATGTCTGAACAATACTTTGGCTATCTTTTCCGATGTACCTCTGGAAGAACATGAAAAATACATTCGCTACTATTACTATGGCAAGTCGGGACTGGCAGACCACACTTTGGACACTCCTTCACACAGGATTAGATGGAGGAAAACGAATGCGCTATTTAGGAGTCGTTATAGATCTGAAAGATTATTTTTTGAGTCAGCAATGGCTTTGAAGAATTCTCCCAACCTTAACAAATATGGTTGCATTAATTTGCCAAAAATTTGGGAGACGGTTATCCTAAGAAAAACTCCTGGATAACTGCATTTTATTTTATTTTTTTTTTCGTTAGAGGGCGCCAAAAAATAGGACTTTAGATCTTTTGTCTTTTGCAATTATATTGTTTCACTCACTCACTGTCACGTTAACAAGTGTGTTGTGCTCTGATGATGCTGAGTTGAAAATCAGTGAAATATAAGCGTTAATAAAACATCTTTGTTGATAAAAGTGTTTGTGGTGGTGTTAATACCGTGAAAAATAAGTCATGAATAACCATCAACACCTAAGCTTATCTGTTGGATTTGTTTATTTTTACTTAAATTATAAGGGAACAAGAGTATAAAGCTTCTTGGCAAGTATAATTTACTTTCTAACCAGTAAAAAAAAAAAAAAATACATCCAAAGAGTTGATTTAGACCACTGTGTCTGTGTGATCTGCATCTATTTGAAAGATGCAATCCAATAGAGTTTAGAAATCTGATTTCATTGAATATTTTCTTCTGTTAGGTTATCTGTTGAGGTCTTTAGGATTGTAGTTTTGAACCTCTCTATTGACCTGGCTGTCTAATTAGATACAGTGGCATTGCTCTCAGGAGCAACATTAAAATTTTTAAAATGAATATTTTATGATATTTTTATTGGCTCAGCTGGTACTATCACCTTGTTCATTCGATTCTTGAAATAGCATAAAAGGCTATGTTCACCCTCTAGAACAGGTTCTTCATTTACTTTTGAATACCATATCAGAGACCTTCTCAGTGCTCATCATCAAATTCCTGCCATGTACCCTCAAGGGGTGTACAGGATATGATAGTACTACATGATAAAAATTACATCATTATTAATTTCCTATCTACAATTTTCCTCCAAATCAGTCTGTTACTTGTCAACACTCCAATATTATCAGCTCTTATATTTCTATCGTCTAAAGCACTTTGTACTGTATCAATCCACCTATATCTTGGTCTTCCTCTCGGTCGTTTTCCTGCCAACCTTTCAGAGAACACTTGTTTTGCTAATCTTTCCTCGCCCATTCTGTTTAAGTGACCACCTGAGATTAGCTCTGCTAATGCATTCCTGGATGCTGACAATGTCAAGTTCTTTCCTAATATCCTCGTTTTTAATATGATACTGCCATTGATGCCATCTGTTCATGCCTATAATCTTTCTCAGGACTCTCATATCTGAAGTCTCTAGTCTTTGGTCAAGTGTTTTGCTTCTGACCCAGCTCTCAGATCCATAAGTTAAAACTGGTTTGAACACTGTCTTGTATACAGCTAATTTAGTGTTGCGACTAATTTCTCTCTTATTCCATATGAATTTATTCAATTGACTTCCCACCATACCAGCTTTGCTGATTCTGTTGTCTATTTCTATATTTAATTTACCATCTTCAGTAAAAATCATGCCTAAATAGCTGAAATGTTTTACTTGTTCCACAGGTTCTCCATTCACAACACAGTTGACATTTTCAATGATTCTGCCTATTTTCATTGTCTTTGTCTTTTTATTGCTGACCGTCATACCATATCTATTACAAGAGCTATTCAATTTAGTCAGAGAATCTTGCAGACTTGTAGCGGATTTATTTAGAAGTATAACATCATCCGCATAAAGCAAAGAGCTGACATTAACATCTCCAATTTCGATATCATGTTTAATACCACTTTCCTTCATAATGTGATCCATATAGAAAATGAATAACAGAGGGGATAATGTACATCCTTGTCTCACACCAGATTTAACATTAAACCATCTTCCTGTACTTCCTTCAATTCTAACTGCTGACTTACATCTCAAATAAAGACTAAGTATTGCTTGATATAATGTCCCATTGACACCATATAACTGCAGCATATTGAATAGCTTCTCTCTTGGCACCTTGTCATCCAGATCGACAAAACTTAAATACAGATCTTTGTTATATTCCCATGCTTTCTCGACTATTTGTCGTAAAGTGAAGATCTGATCCTGACAGCCTCTATTTGGCCTGAATCAAGCTTTTCTTCCACAATTCTTCTCAACCATTTCTCAAGTATACTTGCATAGATCTTACCAGGAACACTCAGTAGGGAAATACCTCTGTAATTCTCACATGCAGTTTTATTTCCCTTTTTATATATGGGTACTATGAGAGCTCTACTGCAATCATCGGGAATTCGTCCCTCTGTCCAGGCTTTCTGAACTATGCAGTGCAGCCACTGTAAGACTCTTATACCACCATACTTCAGCATTTCTGGTCGAATATCATCTACTCCTGCTGCCTTTCCACATTTCAAGCCTTTGATGGCTTTTTCTACTTCAAGTATGGATATGTATTCCTGACTACATGCCTGGTCAGTGTTTTTTACCACTGTGCTCTCATCACTGCTTGTTTCATATAGCAGGTTTTCAAAGTAATTACTCCATACTTCAAGGATATCTTTTTCTCCCGTTTTCATGTCACCTTTATCATCTCTAATTCCTTTTATAGCACTCTTTCCTCCATTCTTAAGCTTCTTCAACAACCTCCAGAATATTTTGCCACCTTCTTGATATTTATTTTCTATATTCTTGCCAAAATCTTCCCATGACTTTTGTTTAGCTAGTTTTACACAGTGTTTAGCATTCTTGCATTTGTCTCTATATTCTCTAAGAGCACAAGCTGAATTATTTGACAGGAACTTTTGGTATGCTTTCTTCTTTTCCTTCACTGCCTCTTTAACCTCCTGTGTCCATCAGGGAGTTCTGATTTTTTTTATCCTTACAAACAACCTCACCACATGCCTCTCTGGCAGAATCAATCAATGTTTTCTTCAGAGTTGCCAATGAATCTCCAAGGTTTGATTCCTGTTCTCAAACTCTTTCATTTTTCCTTCAATAATCTTTGTGTATTTTAGTCTACAGCTCACATCTGAGAGCTGCTCAACTTTTAATTCGCTTTAAAACTTTCTTACATGTTATTCCTTTCAATATGAAATTCAATTTTATCATGCTCAAGACTAAATAGCGATCACTTCCAATTTCAAATCCTCTGTACACTTTGGTGTCCTGCACCAGGGAGAAAACATCACTATCAACAATAACATAGTCAATGAGACTTTTCTTATTCCTAGCCTCTTCTCTCCATGTGAATTTGTGCACATTTTTATGTAGGAACATGGTGTTAGTAATAACCAGTCCATGTCCTGAGCAGAAATCCAACAGATATTTGCCATTATTATTAGCTTTGCTCTTTTCTCCAAATTTTCCCAAAATATTTTTGTGTCTCACAATCATTTCCTACTCTGCTATTTAGATCCCCAACAAGGACCAACTCTTCCTTTTTCTAAAGCATTAAAAAATTCCTCTACCTCTATCTTAGTAGAACCTTCTGTGGGACCATAGGCACAAATAAGTCTCATTGTCCAGTTCCCCATTCTCATATTTGCCCACATTACTCTACTTGAGACTGACTGCCATTCAAGAAGATTAGCCTCGTATTTTGTGTTGAATACTATGGCTACTCCTTCTTTTCCTTGATTGTCATTCCCTGAATATAACATTTTGTATTTATTGCTCAGAAAGATCTCACCAGTTTTGGTCTTTTTTTGTTTCAGTCACCCCTATTATGTCGATCTGGTACTTATCTAATTCCTCAGCTAGCTCCATTTCTTTGCCATTCAGGCTTCTTACATTGATAGTACCGATCTTTAACTCTGGTGATGTTGAGTTTGGGTTTATTTTCAGATTTGTTCCAGTAGCTGACTTTTCGCTGTTCGCCCTGGTTCCCTGGCGAAAACAACGGGGGCCTTGTTTAACCGGGCGATGCCCCAGCCGGCATGAAATTTTGTCATGTTGTACCATCATTCTATATTTTGGTTTAACCAATAAGAATACAATTTGGTCGGCTAAATCCCAAATTGCCAGCCCATCCTCGTCCGTTCAGTATCCAAGTAGATACCCAACAGGGTGCACCACGAGAAGGTGAGGATTGGACATTAGGTCAGAAGCCCTGGTCAGTTCTCTGCATTCCTTTAAAGGCTATGTGGAGGTCTCCTCTCAGTTATACAGCTTTGACCCTTAAGCACCCCACCTCTTCTCAGTGCTGTGTTTTCTAAATCTTTAATTTAATCTTATGGATCCACAGACTATAGATTTGCATGCAGTTCTGATATGTTCCAGAAAACTATCAATTAGTATAATTTTATACATGGAATGGGCTTTGTTGTAAGTGGTTAGGTATATTTCATCTTTTCCTTACATTGACAGGTAACTCAAATTCTGCAAACTCTTTCTGCACCACTCCTTCACATCATTTATCCACTCTCACCTTGGCCAGCCTCTTTTGTTTTTAACATCCATTGTACCAAACATCAAAGTTGTCATCTTTATGCTGTTATCCATCTTGCAGATATGTCTGAAAGCTTAATATCCTTTGAATTATTTTCTGCGTGAGATTCTCTTTGTAGTTTACTTTCTAATACAGTTCACTAATTACCTTTTGCACCCAACCAATTTATGGAATATTTTTATCAATGTTCTTTTAAAAGCCAATACAGCTGATTAGCAACTTTGTGAATAATTTCATTCTTGGTACATGCTTATAAAGCAAAAACTCGTACTGCAGGAATTTATTTCTCATAGATGTAATGTTAAAAACAGGTTACATTCTCAACAGTGGAATTTGACCATAGTAATGTTAAATATCAACAAAATGATAGCCTATGCTAAAGCAATTATTTATTTATCCTAAGAAATTAAAATTTTTTTCAGAAAAATCCAAAGTATAAAAACATTCTTCTTCTTCTTAAGCTAGCTGAACCTCTAAGGTTCTTAGCTGCATGCACCAGCTTCTTCCATTTCTTTTTTGTCTTGAATTTTTTCATTCCACTTTTAAATTCCCATCACATCCTAAGTCTTTTTGGATATTATTCTCCCAACTCATCTGCTGTCTACCTCTGGTCACTTTCCATCAGGCTTCATCTTGAATGCTTGTTTAACCATTCTCTCCTCACCCATTCTTTCCACATGTTCAAGCTATCTCAATCTGCTTGCTCGAATCTCATCAACTAGAGTGAGGATCTGTAGAGTTCATATAGTTCTTGATTATGTCTTCTCCATTCGCCTATTGTGTTATCTCTTACGGTCCATAGAACTTTTCTGAGGATTTTATTTTCAAAGATGTGCAATGCTTTTGCATCTTCTGTTATGTTCCAGGTTTCTGCTTCATATGAAACAATAGGTATAATGATTGTCTTGTATATTTCTGTTTTAACTCTGCTTGATAGAATTTGAGATAATAAATGATGTAGTGAATGATAAGATCTATTGGAGGCATGAATTCTAGCTTTTATTTCTGGACTAATTTTATTATCTTGAGATGTATATTATCAATGTTCCAAGATATTTGAAGGAGGTGGCATTTTTAAATCTCAGATTATCAATGGTAAAATGGTCATTTCTCCTTTATTAAATATTCAATTTTATCCTGGTTGATTTTAATCCTAATTTGTCAGCAGCAATTTTGAGTTTTCTAAATGTTGTTCTAATGTCTTCAGCAAAATTATTACTTTATTTCCAAGACAGTTTTATCTTTTCTTTATAAATATCATGATAGCATGCATAAGCATTGTTTAAATCTATAGCAATTTTTCTAGTGCACTTGAAATTTGCATCTGGTGAGACAGACTTAAATCTCAGTTGCTTTTTTGTATAGTGGAAAGCTTCAAGTCTCTTGAAAGTGAAAGAATGAACAGGGGTTTAGCTGTTAAATCTCAGTTTCTTCATATTTTGCCATTTCAAGATGGTCTTTATTTCTGAGCTCTCCATTATTTGCATGAAACAGACAGGTGATGTCAGTGGAAATCTCAATCAGCAATTGGTTAGCAGTTATTAACAACCATTTCTGTTTCATTTTATTTCTGTGCTGGTTCATGAACCTTCAAAATTATAAATAAACAGCACAGAGTACTGTAGCAATAAACCAAACACAAGTACTGTATTGTATAGCTACACACACATGGTTTGAAATGCTGTATTTATGAATGTTGAGCATCATTTATTGCATTTAATGTTCATATTTTCAATTTTGTTGATGCTTGAAAAAAAAACTTGTAAACTCAGGAACTCATTAAATGAGAACTGCCTACATTCACTTCAGGACAATTACCCATGTCTCACAATATACAGAGCATTTTTGAATATGCTTGTTTCCATTTGCCCAAAGTTTACTTTTGATTTTGATATCTAAGATCTTATCTCTCTCTCTTTTTTTTTTCATGTAAATTGTGTGTGATATTGCTCCCTAGGTATGTGAAGCTCCTAATCTCTTCCAGCTCTTGTCCATTGACCTTTATTTGCTTTTTCATCCTCTTCTCTCCAAATATCATTATTTTAGTTTTTCAATGTTTATTGTCAGCCCATATCTCTTTCCTTCTTCACTGTTCTTTCTAGTTCTTATTCAGTAATGGCTGTCATCTACAAATTATAAATTATTGATTTTTGTACCTTGAACTAAAATTCACTTTATTTTCCTTTTTGATATCTATTGTTTTTTTTTTTTTTTCTATCAACAGGATAAAGATGGTCAGGAATATTAGGTCTCATGCCTCTTGTTGCCCAGAACTATTTTCCTGTTTCTCCACAATTTCTCATAGCAGCCTCTTCATTATCATTGATATTCTGCAATAAACATATTAGGTTCCTATCCACACTGTGAGATTCAAATAAAGCCATGCCACTTTCTGATCTATACTGTCAGATGCTTTCTGAAAGTCAGTAAAACTGGCATGAATATTTTTATTTTCACATAAAGCTTTGTCCACGATTAACCTCAACATTGATGTGTGCACAGTACTCCTGTCTCTTCTGAATCCTGCTTGCTCTTCTTTAAATTTTTTTCCATTAGTTTCCTTATCCTTTCTGTTAACATCATAAGTACTTTTCCCACATTACTCATTGGAACAACTGTTCTGCAGTTTTTACAATCCATTTTCTTCCTTTCTTGTGAATGTGGTTAGGATTGATCTTGTCCAAAAGAATGGACAAGATCAATCCTATGAAATCCTTTCCCTGCATCCCACACAATGTTACATAACTGGTAGTTTGTCTGTCATCACCTCACTAGCATATTTCAGCATCTCCCAAGTGATCTCATCATTCCCAGGTCTTTTATGGTTCTTTAGATGCTTTACAACCTCATCCCTTAGTATATCTGTCTCCTTCTGTGCTTGGTGGTGATGATAATTCCCTCATCTCATCTATTAAACTCTTTTGGATCTTAACATTCCTCTGTGTCTTATATAACTGAGCAGTATCTTGTCCAACTCTTACCTCTTCTGTGCCCATCAAAATTTCATCTTTTATGGTTCTCTGCTTTGGGCTCCATTTCATGATGTTTCTAACCATCTTGTATACTTTTCTTATTCTGTATTCACCATAATATTTGTTGATATCCTGGCACTGTACTTCTGACCACTTTGATTTGTCTCTTCAATGTCTTCTTCACTTCATTGCATTTTACTTTATACTGTTCCATTTCCACAGAAATATCTCTCCTAATCATTAGTCTTCTTTTTTTTTTTTTTTTTTATCTTGGGTTACCTTTAATGTCTTATTTTTTTAGTCTTCTTTTTTTTTTTTTTTTTTTTTTATCTTGGGTTACCTTTAATGTCTTTTGCAAAATCCACCTCTTCTTTGGCATTTCTGTCTCTGGGACTGTTTCTTCCACTGTTTTCTTGATAGCAGATTCTACTTTGTTCCTATCTTCAGTCCCCTTTTCCATGAAACAATGCCTTCACTTGTTTGAGTTTCAACTCGATATTGGCAATCACTAAGCCAGTGTTTCCCAAATTTTTCCTACGACGGAACACCTTGGTTAGAGCTGAGTATCATCGGTCTCGTATCCAATGTGAAGCTAAGCGTGCACTATTGCCGAAGCTTTCCCTGCACGATCACATTGCATGCTGGGCCGCAGCACATCACATTGCCCTTGTTTGTGACCGCATGTTTCCCAGAATAGATATCTCTGTACTTCACTCATACTAGGAGATGTCAACAACCGCGGCCAGCTATCAGCCAGCAGCTGAGTCAAGGCCAGCATGTGCTGGCCATAATAGCACAATTCCACACACAAAATGAGGAGCCCCTGATTTTCAAACATGTTTGAACTTGTCACAGCATTTAAAACCATTCCAAGTTCATATTAATTTTGATAATTTTTCACGGAACACTTATTCACTTTCCGCAGAACGCAGTTTGGGAAACCCTGCACTAAGCTATAATCCTATTCCATGTCTGCCTGCACTTTGAAGCATTCAATGCAACTGAAGTGTTGTAATGCATCTCTTGCTTATGAGTATCATGTCTAGCATGTTCTTTATTCTTTCATCAAGTGATTGCAATGTCCACTTTCTGCAATCTTTTTGCTGAAATTTTGTGTTGCAAATTACAGTGTTATGCTTCAAAGCAAACTCAAGCATTCTTTCTCCCTTTTCATTGCTTTATCCAGATCTGTATTTGCCCATTATTCTTTCCAATCCCTCATTATCCATTCCAGTCTCCTTCAATAATGAGTACTTCTTTCTTTGGTACTGATTTCAAGATTACTTCCAAGTTGCTTTATAGAATAACTATTTCTTCTTCAGTACTTCCTAAGGTGGGTGAATATGCTTGGACTATTGTGATGTTAAATGGTTTTGCTGCAAATCTTGCCATTATTATTATTTTGTTAACTGGTTTGTACCCTAATCATATTTCTCTTCCTCTTTTACTGAAGTTTTGTACTTTTACTGCTTCATGTTTTGTACTGCTGTTGAACCAAATGATTCTTTCACTTCTAACTCAGTCCAGCACATTTTGACTATTCCAAGAATGTTACATTGGTATCACTCCATCTCTTTGCAAAACAAATCTAGCTTCCCAGGAGTCCATAAACTGGACTTTCCATGTTCCACCTGATAGCATTTCTCTTGCTGGTTTTTTTCTTCTTGCACTTCTTTTGTAAACTAACTTGTTGATCCAACCCTGATTGCTCAGTTGGGTATGCAGACCTTGTTTATCTGGGCAACGTTCAAGCCAGCATTTTATACTTTCATATTGTACCAGATTTCAATTGCTATTTTATTTTCACAGTCAGTGCATTGACACTCATCTGACCAACCATGATGGTTCATTCAGCCACCTCTAACATGGGAGCAGATGCTATTTGCATCTGTCCACTATGGATGAACAGAATGCCGTTTTCTGTTAGCCCATAGGAAGTATTTCATTTCCCTCCTACCGTTCATATCTGAGAGGCATTCTCCTGTCCACCACCCAGGGATGTGCCTTCTAGAAGTTTCAGGCTTCCCTTTCCTCCAAGGGATATAGATATATTTATAGCATATGAAAACTCCATTTCTTACATACTAGCAAATTTACTGTTCTTCATATTATACAACTACCATAATGCATTACAGTAATGCCTCAAATTATAAGAATAACATATTCCACAACAATATTGTGCAACTCCAAATTTGCATAACTTGAGATGTTTTTAGATGAATTTTTGGAAACAAAAATTGTTTCCAAAGATGCTAGCAAATTTACTGTTCTTCATATTATACAACTACCATAATGCATTACAGTAATGCCTCAAATTATAAGAATAACATATTCCACAACAATATTGTGCAACTCAAAATTTGCATAACTTGAGATGTTTTTAGATGAATTTTTGGAAACAAAAAAAATTAGTTTCATAAAGGGAGGATTTATTCAACTTATAAATGTATATAAAAAAGGAAATATATCATAATTTAACATGGTATGAAACATTCAATTTAATAGTAGTAGTAAAAACAGTAAACAAGAAAGAAGCAGCATATTAAAGTAACATCAGACACTTACTGATTGTTAATTTTCACTGCAAGTCTGAAATATCTTAAGACCATTCTTATTAATAACTGGTAATTAGTTTACGGAATTAACAATGCATATAAAGTATATTAATTAAAGGTAACCTTAATGAATAACTTCTATATTTTGGCAACGTCACATTGCCATCTTCAGGAACATAAAGATATGGTATGTGCACGCAGGCACTAACAAAAACAAATGAGGAAGAAAGCAAGAAACTAATATTGTTCCTAAAGTCTTAATGGTACCCTCTGGTGGGCTAATTTGGTTGTCTTGGCAGTTGGGCTGAAGTTCTCAGAATGTAAGTCTCCCAAATTTGGGGTAGTTTCATGCACCCAAATTTGTTGAGGTTAGGAACGTTTTTTAGAGCTGCTGATGATTCCTTGAATAATCTTTCGTATTTAAACTTGCTGCGGTGTATTATTTTTGTTTTCTTCCAACGAATTCTATAGTAGGTATCTAAGGCATGGTCTGCCAGTCCAGAGCGGCTGTACTGGTGAAACCGGATGTAGTCTTTGTGTTCTGAAATCCTGATATTTGTTGTTCTGCCTGTTTGGCCAAAGTAGGACAATTTGCAGCTGCAAGGGACCTGGTATACACCAGGTAGGTCTAGAGGAAGTGGTTGGTTTTTGGTAGAGCAGATAAGGGATGCCAACTTTTTATATGGTCTGTAACAAGAAGTAAGGTCATATTTTTTGAGGATATTGGTTATTTTCTCAGAGGTGCCCTGGATGTAGGGGATGGTGATAGATTTGGTGTAATCTTTATTGGGGGGGGAAGTTGTGGTTTACTTCTTTTTTGGATTTTTTTGGGGTTATAGCCATTAGCTAAGAAAGTGTTGAGGATGTGGTTTAGTTCAGTAGTTAGGGCCTTGCCATCTGAGCAGATTAATTTTGCCCTGTTATATAGTGTTTTTATAACCCCATATTTTTGTGAGGGGTGGGGGGTTGCTGGTGAATGTATCTGCCAGTATGGGTAGGTTTTCTGTAAACAGAGAAAACCAAAGATCCATCAAGCTGGAGAGTGATTAAAGTGTCTAGGAAGGGGGGGGGTGTTATTTTTCTCTTTTTCTAAGGTGAACTGGACTCTGGGGTGTTGGTTGTTTAAGTGTGTTAGGAAGGAGTGGAGTGTGTCTGAGCCATGTGGCCAAATAGCGAACACATCATCCACGTAACGAAGCCAAATAGTGGGTTTTTGTGGGGCGGAGTTTAAGGCTTTCTCTTCAAAGGTCTCCATAAAGAAATTGGCCAAGGGTGGGGAAAGTGGTGACCCCATGGCTGTCCCCTCTATCTATTTGTAGAACTTTCCTTGCCAAACGAAATAGCCTGAGTTCATTGTGAACTGAAATAGGGCTGAGATATCGGGAGGAAACTTGGCTTGGATGAGCTCTAGGGTTTCTTTGAGTGGGAAATTAGTGAATAGGGAGGAGACGTCAAAACTGACCATTATGTCAGTGTGTTGGAGCGAGAGGTTTTCTCACAGAAAAACAACATCCTCCCCTTCCTAGACACTTTAATCACTCGCCAGCTTGATGGATCTTTGGTTTTCTCTGTTTACAGAAAACCCATCCATACTGGAAGATACATTCACCAGCAATCACTCCCCCCCCCTCACAACAATATGGGATTATAAAAACACTATATAACAGGGAAAAATTAATCTGCTCAGATGACAAGGCCCTAACTACTGAACTAAACCACATCCTCAACACTTTTTTAGCCAATGGCTATAACCCCAAAAAAATCCAAAAAATAAGTAAACCACAACCCCCTTTCCACAATAAAGATTACACCAAATCTATCACCATCCCCTACATCCAGGGCACCTCTGAGAAAATAACCAATATCCTCAAAAAATATGACCTTACTTCTTGTTACAGACCATATAAAAAGTTGGCATCCCTTAACTGCTCTACCAAAGACCAACCACTTCCCCTAGACCTACCTGGTGTATACCAGGTCCCTTGCAGCTGCAAATTGTCCTACTTTGGCCAAACAGGCAGAACAACAAATATCAGGATTTTAGAACACAAAGACTACATCCAGTTTCACCAGTACACCAGTGCTCTGGTGTACTGGTGAAACCGGACAATGATAAACAGATGTCTAGAACAACATAAATTAAACTTTATGAAATAATAGCCAAATCAATGCTGAAATATGGCAGTGAAACATGGACTTCAGGAGAGCGAGATAAAATACAAGTGGAAGCTGCAGAAATGAAGTTCCTAAGACCACTCACAGGCTATAAAAGAATAGACAAGAAACGAAGAAATAAGAAGACAGTTATCCATTTAACATAATAGATGACATCACAAACTATAGAAAGAACTGGAAAAAACTGCATAGAAAGAATGAATGAGGCCAGATGGCCAAATATTGTCTGGAAATATAAACCAAAGGGACAACACCAGTCAAGAGGAAGACCCAGGAGGAGACGGGCAAAAGACTTTTTAAAGCCTTGAAAATGTTACAGGCAAACAGTTGCCTAATAAGGGAAGCCAAGAGGAAGAAGAAGAAGATCTGGAAAAAGCATATGACAAGGTACCAAGAGAGAAACCTATGTTAAAGATACCAAGCAATTTTAAACCTGGTTTTACTCCATTTTTTCCAAGTAAGCAAACAGACAAAATGTCAAGTTTGCACCTGCAATTTATGCAAGACTAGCTGATCCCACAGGTAGTGCAAGACCAAGGCAACTCGTGGTAAAAGTGGAGCAAGCTCTGATCACTAATCTTAATATTTACCCTTAATGCCAAAACACATCTCCAAGAAGGGGATGTATGATGTTTTGTATTAAAGGCAAGGGGCCACTTCCCAGACCGGTTTCGACCTCTATTGGGGTTTCATCAGTGGGAGCTAGGCTAGAAATACCAAGATTTAGTAATGCAGAGCTTGTAAGTATTTTACCAAAACTAGTTACCATAAGGTGTTATAACCTTAAACCTATTCAAAATGCTGCAGTTGTGTGGTGTCAGTGGGGCATTATATCAAGCAATACTTAGTCTTTATTTGAGTTGTAAGTCAGCAGTTAGAATTGAAGGAAGTACAGGGAGATGGTTTAATGTTAAATCTGGTGTGAGACAAGGATGTACATTATCCCCTCTGTTATTCATTATCTGTATGGATCACATTATGAAGGAAAATGGTATTAAACCTGATATCAAAATTGGAGATGTTGATCTCAGCTCTTTGCTTTATGCGGATGATGCTATACTTCTAAATAAATCTGCAAGATTCCCTGACTAAATTGAATAACTGTTATAATAGATATGGTATGAAGGTCAGCAATAACAAGACAAAGACAATGAAAATAAGCAGAAACATTGAAAATATGAACTGCATTGTGAATGGAGAACCTAGCTACTTGGGCAAGATTTTTATTGAAGATGGTAAATTAAATATGGAAATAACAGAATCAACAAATCTGGTATGGTTAGGAAGTCAACTGAATAAATTTATATGGAATAAGAGAGAAATTAGTCAAAACACTAAATTAGCTGTATACAAGACAGTGTTCAAACCAATTTTAGCTTATTTGTCTGAGAGCGGGTTAGAAGTAAAACACTTGACCAAAGACTGGAAACCCCAGATATGAGAGTCCTGAGAAAGATTAGGGACGTGAACAGATGGCATCAATGGCAATATCATATTAAAATGAAGAAATTAGGAAAGAACCTGACATTGTTATCATCCAGGAATGTGTTAGCAGAGCTAATCTCAGGTGGTATAGTCACTTAAACGGAATAAGAAAGGAAAGATTAGCAAAACAAGTGTTCTCTGTCAGGTTGACAGGAAAGAGACCCAGAGGAAGACCAAGATATAGGTGGATTGATATGGTAAAAAATGTCTTAGAAGATAGAAATATAAGATCTAAACAATGTTGGAGTCTTGATAAATAACAGATTGATTTGGAGGAAAATTGTAGATAGGAAGTTTGATGTAGTAATGTAAAATTTTCATGTAGTACTATCATATCCTGTAGATGCCAGGAATTTGATGATGATCATTGCATTAATCTAGTTCAGTATTAATCTTGCACATGCATCCAGCATGCACAACATATGTAATAGATAATTATATTAAAAAGTATGTTTTTCTCACTATATAATCTCATTAATAAAATAAAGCTGTAATTATAAACACAAAAGTTAAATACTGTAGTATATCCAGGTGCTAAATTCTAATATAGTAGTATCCTAAGCTTATTTTCAGTTCACAACTTGAATTAACTTAATGTAACTAAATACTTGAATATTTTATCTAATGATAAGGCTTATTTAAATAAGTTATTTAAAAAATACAATTATTTTGCAAAGACAAGTCAAAGATCAGATCATATGACTGAGTACATCATGAAAAGCAAGTCTGGCTCCACAGCCAGTGCTGTCTACTTTCTTGTTTTCGTAAATTTTATTATTTTTCTTTCATATTAAATTTGATTTATGCATAATTTATATAAATTCAAACTTCATTATGAACTATAAATGAAAGAAAACACAAACTACACTTTCAAGGTTTGTGAAACAGTGCAAAACTGGAGGAAAGAGTTCTGTTGTATTGAGTAAAAACAATCAAGTGAGACATCTTTCCAAGACAAATGGCCTGCGGTTCACATTTTATTAGGAGTGCATTTTGTAATAGTAGTAAAAAATATCCTAGGGTTGCTGACAGTAACTCTATAGACTTCTACAGGGTTTTCAAGGACCTTATAAAGTAGAGACATTGAGGTTTCATGAATCATCCAATTCTCAAAAAAGATACTGTAACATAGAACTTAGCCAGAAATTACTCAAAAAATACACCTCTAGCTGCTTGCCAAAAGAAAATTGATTCTAAGTGTCTAAATACTTCATGTGCCTTTTTAATATATTGAGTTACCTTGCATTAGGAATCCCCTTCCCCCAATTTACACACTCAGTGAGATAACAAAGTACCATGTGATATCAACATCACGTTCGGCTACTATAAATGGGCACACCTATCCTCTGTATGTAATCAGTAAATGTTTGCCAGTAATGGAGAAATGTGGCGACATAAGCCAGTTGGACCCAGAGGGCAGGTTCCAGTATTTCAGAAACAGCTACACTTGTTGATTGCTTCTATACTACTGTGTTAAGGGTGTACCAGGAGTGAATTAATGATAAACAGACATCCAGCAGAAGGACTCGCATTGGTCAGCCACCCATAGTTGATCCTAGAGATGAGTATCTGGTTTCACGACTGATATTTCAGCAACGACATGCAACACTCACACAGTTCACCCACCAGTACAACAGCGGGACTGTTCAACCCATTTCAACATGCACTATGCATCATATACCTTGCTTCGCTGGGGTTCCACAGCCAGAAACCAATAAGGATACCAATGATGACAGCCAGACATTGCGAAGAATAGCTCACATGGGCCAAGGAATGCCAGCAATGGACCCTTGACAGGTGGAAGAAGGTTGTCTGGAGTGATGAGTCCCATTTCCTACTGCACCATGCTGATGGCCGGGTTTGCATTTGGCGTAAACAGCATGAAGCCATTCCCTGGTTGCACAGTTGGTATTCAACTGTGCAACCAGGGAATGGTTGCTTCTGTTTCAACTGTGGAGATGGTGTATGGTCTGGGGAGCTATTTCCTTGCACACCCTAGGTCTTGTTATCATCCCACAAACACTAAATGGTGAATGCTACAAGGACCTGTTAGCCAACCATCTCCATCTCCATCTATATCTGCAGGAGGTCTACCACAACCACAGTGCCATCTTTCAACAGGACAATGCAACGTGTCATCAGGCTCATACAACTACCGAGTGGTTGGAGGAACACGACAATGAATTTTCCACATTGCCTTGGTCTCCACACTCCCCCTGACTGTAACCCAATTGAACATGTGTGGAATATTCTAAGACAGCATGTGAGTACTACTGATCCTCCTCCATTGAATGAGTGTGAACTGACAGAGTTGCTGCAGTGGACATGAGTCGAGTTACACATGGAGGATGTTTGACACCTTGTGGAATATGTTCCTAGGCATCTGTGAGCTGTGATTGCATAGAGAGGTTGACCAACACATTATTAAGTGAGTGTTCCTAATGCAAAGCTAACTCGGTGTATAGCTAAATTCAATAATCCATTTACTGATCTCAAAAACTTGATAACCTTGCTAATGATATTGATACAGGCCCAGTAAAGCAATGACAGAATGACATGATATGTAAAAAAAATTGTCAGTTATTGCTGATGTCATTAAACAAAAATTAGTGAATTAGTTAAGGAAATCAAAGACTCCAGGAAAGTGAGTCTTCTTTTAGATACCTCCACAGATGTTTCAAATGAGGAGGAACTTGTTCTTTATAATAGATACATAAATAAAAATCAGAAACTAAAAGAGGCATTTGTTTCCATAATTCCTCTTCAAAATTCAACAGCTGCTGGGTACTTTGATACATTAGAGGAGTGATTCTCAGCCTATGGGGATGTGAAATACCTGGGGGGGGGGAAGGGGAGAGCAAAGGAAAAACTGAAAAACTACTTTATTGAAACAAATGCATTTAATGAAACTATGTATTGACACAAAAACATTAAATACACTCTGAAAATAAAATAATAAAATACACTGTATTGAATAAACTAATTATGCTTATAGGAACATATTCATATTGCAAAATATACCAAGCAACAAATTAAAACTGAACAATAACAATGGATCTAAAAATTAATGACTTCCTTGTGCCTGTGCTGTGGAGCAAAGCTTTTCATATGATGGTGATACATTGGAAATTGACACTCTTAGTCTTTCTATATTTAACTCAGATCTATATTTTGTTTTTAAGGCAACCACTGCAGAATACCCAATTTCACAAAGATAAGGTGTGGAAAATGGCAAAAGTGCACAAAAAGCTCTTGACTTTAGTGCAGAAACACCAGCCCAATTCAGTGATTTAGATGCAAATTGTCGTTTGATTTTGCTGCTTGATGTGAGGTCTATAAATTGTTCCTCTTCTTCAATTGAGAAACCTTCCGGGGTAATTCGAAATGGGTTTCTAACCCACTCGTACATTGCCATTATGTTGTCATCGGTTATAAAATAGTTTCTAAAATTCTTTGTTAACATTGTTAAATGATTTTCAATAGTTACAAATAAAACTTTGATGTTTTCCTCTTCTGCCTTGTAGGTTTTGATAAATTCATCCAGATTTGCAAATATTTCTAATTTTTATATATTTCGTTTAATCCTTCATCCAAGTGTAAGCAAACAAAGTTTGCACTTGAAGTATCTTCAAGACTGAGGCAACTTGCAGTAAAGGTGGACCAAGCTCTCATCACTTGTCCTAGTATCTCCCATAATGCAAAGCACATCTCCTTGCGGACATGTATAATGCTATGCATTAAGGGAAGGGCCACTACCCAGACTGGTTTCAACCTTTATTGAGGTCTCATCAGTGGGAACCAGCCCCAGAGGTGGTGATACTAAGGTGGAAGTAATGGAGAAGTCATATTTCCATATATCAGTTGTCAAATGGTGTCACACCTTATTATTAAAATTCTCTGGATTAGAGATAATTTGATGGAAGTTTTTTCACTTGGCTATACTACCAATTATATATTTCATTTAATCCTTTATCCAAGTGTATGCAAACAAATTTTTGCACCTAAAGTATTTTCAGGACTGGGGAAACTTGTGACAACTCTCGCTCCCACTTGGATAAAGGATTAAACGAAATATATAATTGGTAGCATAGCCAAGTGAAAAAACTTCCATCAACTTATCTCTAATCCAGAGAATTTTAATAATAAGGTGTGACACCTTTTGGCAACTGGTATATGGAAATATGACTTCTCCATTACTTCCACCTTAGTATCACCACCTCTGGGTCTGGTTCCCACTAATGAGACCACAATAAAGGTTGAAACCAGTCTAGGTAGTGGCTCTTCCCTTAATGCATAGCATTATACATGTCTGCAAGGAGATGTGCTTTGCATTATGGGAGGTACTAAGGCAAGTGATGAGAACTTATACCACCTTTACCACGAGTTGCCCTAGTCCTGGAAATACTTCAGGCGCAAACTTTGTTTGCTTCTTACACTTGGATAAAGGATTAAATGAAATATATGATTGGTAGCATAGCCAATTGAAAAAACTTCCATCATTTCTAAAATTTGTTGCTTTACCTTTTTGTTCCATAACTGTAGTTTTTTACAAAAAAGCATTAACTTTGTCACTCATCTTTAAGATGTGTACTTTTTCCTTGGAGTTGCATGTTTAATATATTTAGTTTCTCGAATATCTCCACTAAGTAGCTCAATTTCATCACAAATAAGTAGCTTCTAAACTTCTCTGCTTCTTCGTGACCTTCCTCTTCCAAGAAGATTGCTATTTCATTTCTTAATTCGTGAACACATTGTAAAAATTTTCCCTGTGATAACCATCTTGTCTTGCAGTAAAATAGTAATGCTAAATAGCAAAGTTCAGAAAACAGTCTTGATTTTAAGGGTCTCATTTTTATATAATTCACCCTGTTTATAACTATTGTTAACACAATGTTTAGACCAGGACTCATTGATGAATCATGACATCTATGAATCATGTGTCCAAATATATAGAGTGTTTCAAAAAGAATGACCCGATTTCAAATAATTATATTTATATAATTCAAATAATTATAGTAGTGGCATCTATCAGTCATATAAACTTTTGGCCAAGGCCGTTCACATGGTACAAGTCGCATTCATTTGTGGTTCGTGGTTGCAGAAATATACAATTTTCAAATCTGGACATTCTCTTTGAAACAGCCTGTATTGTGGGGATTTTTCCATCACAAGGGCTTGTAAACTTTTAAACCTTCCAGACATAACTCGAGTACCATCTGTGCAAATTCCAACACAATTTTTCACTGTATGTTTGCCTTGCATATAAAATTGTCCAATATTTTGAACAGTTCAGGTGCTGTGGCAATTCTTTCTATTGGTTACAAAACAATAACTCTTCAACTGCTGGTAATCCATCGCAAAATCGAACATAAGCAATTAAATGACAATCCTTGTTGCTATCTGTTGCCTTGTCAAGCTGAATTGAGAATAATTGGTCACAAAGCTTCAACAAAAGTTGTTGCTGCATATCTTCACATATATCACCAATTCGCCAAGCAACAGTATCATTTGATAGAGGTATGCACTCTAGTTGTTTGGTAAAACTTTCTCCAAACATAATTTCCACAATATCAATTGCAGCTGGCAGAATTAGGTCTTCTCCGATAGTGTGGGGCTTTTTGCACCTAGCTATTTTATATGCAACTTTGTAAGAAGCTAGTAAAGCGTTTTCATTTACAGACAAAGCTTTTTTAATGCTAGATTTTTGCTTTCCAAAACATTTCAGTTTGGCAGCAAAGACCTCTCGAGGTTTGTTAACATACTCCTTATGAAGTGTTTCCAAATGTCTTTTAAGTTTATTCGGTTTCATGCTATTGGCCGCCAAAATTTTCGAACAAGTAACACACAGTGCTCTTTCTTCATCATTTACTTCAGTCTTTGTAAAACAGAAATCTAAATATTCTGCTGCATACTTTATTAATTTTACTTTCAGAGTGATATTTTGATAAACTGAATTTGTTGACGTTGACACTCCACAGTTGTCAGATGTCCAATTAAAAATTTATATATTTTTCTACACTAGAAAGATTGTTTTTATACTGTGTATCACAATCATTGCAAATAGGAGTAAAATAATGCTGGCTATTGATTTCTCACTGTTGGTCACTGTTGCAGTGTTACTGCCGTCTTGCCATTTCAAGCCTTATTTATACTCGTAGAAACATTTCGAGAACATTCGAGACTTCCCGTAGTGAAATCGCAAATGTTTCCGAAAGACTGATACCATTCAACGGTCTGTGCATTGATGCCAGACCTATATAATTTTAGAAAGATTTGATGGTGTATTTAAATTTGTATGAAATTTAAAAATGTTAATTAATTCCCAGTTTTGTTGTTGTTTTGCTAACTTTTATGGGTATTGTCAGTGTCTCAACACAAGAATTGTAATGGAGAAGATGGGGGGGGGGGCATAAAAACTAATATTAAAAAATGGGCATACATTCAGAAACATTGCATTAGAAAGAAAAATGAATAAGTTATTATAGGTATTATTTCTTAGAAAATTCCCATGTTACTCCTCTAAGTAAATATTATTTTTATGGCTATTTAGGCTATTTTTGTTTAGGAGTACCCCTTTTTTATAATGCCATTGGCTTTTAACTCAAATTTTAGGGATTACTTATGTTTTGTATGGACAGATAGATGAAGAAAATATAGGAAGAAAACACCGGACAGCACAAAGGTATGTCCGGTTTTTTCTTCCTATATGTTCTTCATATATCTGTCCATATAAAACATAAGTAATACCCTAAAATTTGAGTTAAAAGCCAATGGCATTATAAAAAAGGGTACTCCTAAAAAATAGCCTAAATAGCATAAAAATAATGAATAAGTTATTCTCACCATGTTCCAATGCCTAATAACCAATTAAGCATTGGAACAGATGGAGCAGGAAACATGCTGGGAAAAAACAATGGGCTAGTGGCATGATTAAAGAGACATGCCAAATCTTATATCAACACATTGTGTTACACATAATTTGAATCTGGCTGGTTTAAATTCTATTGAAGATGTCCCTTTGTTTCTGGCATTGAAACAGGAGTAAAAAAAATTATATACCTTTTACCAAAATTCACCAAAACAACTGAAAGAATTAGGAAAAGTTGTTAGCAAGTGCTGACTGCACTTGTTAGCAACTACTCTGCAATGGTAATTGCATTTGGTGGAAATAAGCAGTGGAAAAGGGGATGATGATGCAGTATCAAAAGTCTTGTTAAAGAAAATGAAGACCTAATGCTTTTCAAAAAATTTTTTTTTGTTAAAGGTTTTTTGATTTTATTCAAACAGCTGTTACTAATTTTTCAAAGGGAAAACTTACTAATAAATCCAACAAAAAGACTTTTTGAAAGAACAGTGAATAATGACATGTTTCCATCTCTCTTAAAACCACTTGAAATTGTAGCCATTATACCAACAAGTGTGAATGAGGGTTTTAGTCAAATGTGTTTGTCTAATAAAGAGAAATTGAGTTCATCAGTGAATGACTTATGGATTATACATATGAATGGCCCTTCTTGGCAAGATTTTGTTCCAGATAAATTAGTTGATAAGTGGTATTTTGCAACCAAGAAAAGACACATTGGAGGCCATATGAAGCTCTTATGTAAATGAGCTGTGTTATAGCATACTTTTTAAATACACATTAAAAGAAAGAATATTTCTGTATAACTACATATAATGTGTAGTAAGAATAAAGAATGTTTGTTTTTCATCAGTCATAATGTTTAGTTTTTTTTAAATATCATCTATAACCATAGAAGGTGAAATTTTACTCACTCAAAGTCTGAGTGAGTAAAAATTTTTTGTGGCTGGTAGATTTGTTTTATTTCTGGAACCTTGAGTTATGGTATTCAGTATGTTTGTGAAATTTTGGTAACTTTGCCATCAGTTTTGCATTGTGGAAACCACAGCAGTCTTGAATTTCTGGGACCGTCTGGCACTAGTTGAATGTTTTAGCCTTAGATATCACTCTCAAACAAAGACTTATAAAATGTTTTGTAATTTTTTTTTCTTGAATTATTTGAGTTAAAACTGGAACACTTTATTTTGACACTCAATCCATGAAGCTAGAATCATTTCCATTTTTTCCATAATCACTGGTTAAATAAACTCAAGCTGCTTTCATGCACATGGCAGTTTTAATAATTTTTAATTTTTTCAGCATTGTCTCTAATGGTACAAAGTGTTGAATCAATAAGTTTACTATTTTTCATATAACTTCTCTCGCAACAGCACAAACTTTTCTTTGAAGATTTATTAGAATGCATATGTTCACTGAATTCATGGGGGAAGTATGCAAACTACAAAATGGATAACTGAACATAAGCAACATAGAAACAGCTCTGACCAAGGTAGAAGTTAAACTGAATTTTAACTTCAACCTTGGTTAGAGTTGATGTGTTTATGTGAAACCTTACAATTTTCACATAAACATATAAACAAACTCCCATGTCCATAGACATAAGTCAAATGCATGTAACTTGAGATATTACTGTAGTTTATTTGGAAATTTTCCCACTTGGTTATACTATAAATTAAAGATACCAAGAAATTATATACTTGGCTACATTTATCCAAGTGTAAGCAAACGAAGTTTGCACTTGAAGTATTTTCAAGACTGGAGCAACTCGTATATAGAAGCTAATGACTTCACGTCACTTGCCTTGGTATCCCATAATGCAAAGCACATATCCTTACAGGTATGTATAATGCTATGCATTATGAGAAAGGTCACTACCCAGACTGGTTTTGACCTTTATTGAGGTCTCATCAGTGGGAGCCAGATCCAGAGGTGATGCCAAGGTTGGAGTAATGCCGAAGTCATATTTTCATATACGAGTAGCCAAAAGGTGTGTCACACCTTATTATTAAGATACTCTGGATTAGAGATAGTTGTTGGAAGTTTTTCCACTTGGTTATACTATAAATTAAAGATTTAGCATCCCTAAGGCATGTGATGTGAAGTCATTACGAGTTGCCCCAGTCCTGAAAATACTTCAGGTGCAAACTTTGTTTGCTTACACTTGGATAAAGAATTAAACCAAGTATATAATTTCTTGGTATCTTTAATTTATAGTATAACCAAGTGGAAAAACTTCATCTCTAATCCAGAGTATTTTAATAATAAGGTGTGACACTTTTTGTCTAAGGGGGAGAAAGTATGCAAACTACAAAAAGGATAACTGAACATAAGCAACATAGAAACAGCTCTGACCAAGGTTGAAATTAAACTGAATTTTAACTTCGAACTTGGTTAGAGTTGATGTGTTTATGTGAAACCTTACAGTTTTCACATAAACATATAAACAAACTCCCTTGTCCATAGACATAAGTCAAATGTATGTAACTTGAGATATTACTGTAGTTGTATTTGGAAGTTTTTCCACTTGGTTATACTCGTATATGAAAATATGACTTCAGCATTACTTCGACCTTAGTATTACCTCTGAGTCTGGTTCCCACTGATGAGACCTCAATAAAGGTCAAAACCAGTCTGGGTAGTAACCCTTCCCATAATGCATAGCATTATACATACCCATAAGGGTGTGATGTGAAGTCATTAGCTTCTGTATACAAGTTGCCCCAGTCCTGAAAATACTTCAGGTGCAAACTTTGCTTACACTTGGATAAAGGATTAAACTAAGTATATATAATTTTTTGGTATCTTTAATTTACTGTACTTGTATTGTTTATCTACCATTCCTGTACATAAAAAAAAAAATGCAATTCGAATATCTTTCCTGATGAAAAGTTCCATTACACAAAATAATGAAATATATGTATACTTTTCAAATCAATTTTCTCTTGTGTAATTTGATCTTAAATGAAGTTTTTCAAATAGTTCTAATGTTGAGAATATATTCTTCTGAATTTTTACTTGTTCATTATTGAATTGTAGTTAATTTGAAAGTGTGGTTGAAATTCTAAACAGTACCATTAAATTTAAGCATGAACTTCAGAGTATCTGTATCTTTAATCTAGCATTCCGCTGCTGTTATTGCTTTCATTGGAATCCAGCACGTAGTCAACAGCCTTCAGCTCCTCGGTTGCCTTTACCAGGACCCAGCTCTGATCTAGCAAATGTTCCTACAATCACAGAACCAGTATCAGGATCAGATGCCTCTGGAAGTGAACATGGTAAATTTGTCTCAATCAGAAAAATAAAATTCTGAATTTATTTATATACAGTTGACTCTTGCTAGCAAGCACCATTATAACAGTCTCCCTCTTTATACCAAGCTGTCAAAAAGTCATAACCTATAAACATGGTGCTTTTCTAAAGGAAGTTTGCTATAAGGAGAACTAACTGTAGTTTATACCAACTAATTTATACTAACTGTAGTTGAAATGTTATTAGGAGTGTATAAATAAGCATATTAAACTATTAAGTGGATAATTAAAAATTATGTCTATTTATTTATCTTATTTTATTTTTTTGCATATAAAGAATGAATTTTGATATGAACATTAGTTATTAAGATACTTTGCTTGGAATTAAAGCTTCAAGGTCTGTATTATATTAATTAATTACATGTGTTCTGATCAGTTTGCCTATTTTGAGGTGTGAACAACCAAGTTACTGGTAGAAAAATCTATTACAAATGTTCTTTGCATCCTAGATGAACAATGCACTTAAAAAAGTGACTTGGTATTATAATATTGCTTTATAGCAATTATAATACAAATTGCTGTTTGAACTTTTGCTCCAATGTGAGAAAAGGCTCATTTCTCACATGGTTTAGAAGAAACCTTGATCTTGAAACATGTTCTTCTTCTGTAACCAATCTTTTGCATCTCAGAACTTTGATAGGAATTCTCAGAAATATTTCAGAATGTTTGGTTCTGAAAAGGAGGCTATAGACATTCTTTAAAATAGTCAATGAAAAATACAGTGTCTACAGGTCTGTGAGGGTGAAGTTATCTGTTAAAAATGTTTGAGTCATTTTGAATTTTAATTCTGCCACTCCAGTTGTAGCATTTTATAGTACATAAGACAAAACACTTTGGTTTTTGCTTCTTTTGACATATTTATCTGATTTTTACAAAACTCTACCACCACTAGTCAGTTGATCCCTTGAATTTGTTGCAGACATGTAACCTGTAACGCCCCCCCCCCCCTCTGCCCAACTTTAATTAGACCATTTTTATTGACAAAGCAATGTAAAACAGTAATAGTTTCTCTCTGGCTTGATGGTATTTAACGAAATTTAATATAAGATCTATATTAATATTATTTTTGATTTCAAGTAGACCATTTTAGTGTCAGAATTAAGCAAAACTAAATCACATGTCTACAGTGCATAAGCAAGAAGTCTCTAAGTTCAGCTTTTTTGTGATAAGGAATAGTGAAGCTATCAAAGAATGTTAATACAAATAACTTTCTTACAAAGTTTTGACAATAACATACACATAAAAAGTTGTATACTATTCTTACCATGATGGGTGAAGAATAAGCTGGAAATCCTGCTATAGAAATCAAATGAGCTACTTGTCAGTCTACAGCACATTCTCTTATAAGCAGAGTAGTAATGTCACATTGAGTAATGAAAATCATCCCTAGAAACATTCATCAACATCCATCTCCACAACAAAATCAACCCATAACTTGTAAGTTGAAAAATTGAGATGTTATCCACCTAATAGCATTTCCATGAAAGTGATAAAAGTCAGCCATAAACTTAATCATGTAACATTATCATAGCATCCTGATATGTACCCTCAAGTCCAGGATGCTATGATAATGTTACATGATTAAGTTTACATGGTTTAGTTCATCATCAAATTCCTGCCTTGTACCCTCAAGGAGTGTACAGGATATGATAGTACTACATGAAAAATTTACATCATTACTAACTTCCTATCTACAATTTTCCTCCAGATCAGTCTGTTACTTGTCAAGACTCCAATATTATCAGATCTTATATTTCTGTCATCTAAGGCACTTTGTACCGTATCAATCCACCTATATCTTGGTCTTCCTCTGGGTCATTTTCCTAATCTTTTCTCGCCCATTCTGTTTAAGTGACCATACCACTTGAGATTAGCTCTGCTAACGCATTCCTGATGCCTACAATGCCAAGTTTTTTCCTAATATCCTCATTTTTAATATGGTATTGCCATTGATGCCACCTATTCATGCCTCTAATCTTTCTCAGGACTCTCATATCTCTGGTCTCTAGTCTTTGGTCAAGTGTTTTACTTCTGACCCAGCTCTCAGATCCATAAGTTAAAACTGGTTTGAACACTGTCTTGTATACAGCTAATTTAGTGTTGCGACTAATTTCTCTCTTATTTCATATGAAATTATTCAATTGACTTCCTACTATACCAGCTTTATTGATTCCGTTATCTATTTCCATATTTAATTTACCATCTTCACTAAAAACCGTGCCTAAGTAGGTGAAATGTTTTACTTGTTCCACAGGTTCTCTGTTCACAACACAGTTGACATTTTCAGCGATTCTGCCTATTTTCATTGTCTTTTTATTACTGACCTTCATACCATATCTATTACAACAGTTATTCAATTTTGTCAAGGAATCTTGCAGACTCGTAGCGGATTTATTGATAAGTATAACATCGTCCGTATAAAGCAAAGAGCTGACACTAACACCTAACACTTCCAATTTTGATATCATGTTTAATATCACTTTCCTTCATAATGTGATCCATATAGATAATGAATAACAGAGGGGATAATGTACATCCTTGTCTCACACCAGATTTAACATTAAACCATCTTCCTGTACTTCCCTCAATTCTAACTGCTGACTTACAACTCAAATAAAAACTAAGTATTGCTTGATATAATGCCCCATTGACACCATATAACTGTAGCGTATTGAATAGCTTCTCTCTTGGCATATAATATGCCTTTTCCAGATCTACAAAGCTCAAATAGAGATCTTTGTTATATTCCCTTGATTTCTCCACTTTTTGTCATAAAGTGAAGATCTGATCCTGACAGCCTCTATTTGGCCTGAATCCAGCTTGTTCTTCACCAAGCTTTCTTCTTCAATTCTTCTCAACCGTTTCGCAAGTATACCTGCATATATCTTACCAAGAATATTGAGTAGGGAAATACCTCTGTAATTCTCATTCAGTTTTATTTCCCTTTTTTATATATGGGTACTATGAGAGCTCTACTCCAATCATCGGGAATTCGTCCCTCTGTCCATCCTTCTGAACTATGCAGTGCAGCCACTGCAAGACTGTTATACCACCATACTTCAGCATTTCTGGTTGAATATCATCTACTCCTGCTGCCTTTCCACATTTTAAGCCTTTGATGGCTTTTTCTACTTCAAGTATGGATATGTATTCCTGAATGTATGTCTGTTGAGTGTTTTTTACCACTGTGCTGTCACTGCTTGTTTCATTTAGCAATTTCTCGAAGTAATTACTCCATACTTCAAGGATATCTTTTTCTCCCATTTTCATGTCACCTTTATCATCTCTAATTCCTTTTACAGTACTCTTTCCTCCATTTCTAAGCTTCTTCAACAACCTCCAGAATATTTTGCCGCCTTCTTGATATTTATTTTCTATGTTCTTGATAAAGTCCTCCCATGACTTTTGTTTAGCTAGTTTTACACAGTGTTTAGCTTTCTTACATTTGTCTCTGTATTCTCTACGAGCACAAGCTGACTTATTTGCCAGGAACTTTTGATATGTATTCTTCTTTTCCTTCACTGCCTCTGTAACTTCCTGTGTCCACCATGGAGTTCTGATTTTCTATCCTTGCGGACAACCTCACCACATGCCTCTCTGGCCGAATCAGTCAAGGTTTTCATCAAGGCTTGCCACTGAATCTCTAAAGTTTGTTTCCTGTTCTCAAACTCTTTCATTTTTTCTTCAATAATCTTTGTGTATTTTAGTCTACAGTTCACATCTGAGAGCTGCTCAACTTTTATTCACTTTAAAACTTTCTTACATGTTATTCTTTTCGATATGAAATTCAATTTTATCCTGCTCAAGAGTAAATTGCGATCACTTCCAATTTCAAGTCCTCTGTAAACTCTGGTGTCCTTGCACAAGGTAGAAAACATCATTATCAACAATAACATAGTCAATGTGACTTTTCTTATTTCTTGCCTCTTCTCTCCATGTGAATTTGTGCACATTTTTATGTTGGAACATGGTGTTAGTAATAACCAGTCCATGTCCTGAGCAGAAATCCAACAGGTATTTGCCATTATTATTAGCTTTGCTCTTTTCTCCAAATTTTCCTAATATATTTTTGTATGTCTGAAATCATTTCCTACTCTGCTATTTAGATCCCCAACAAGGACTAACTTTACCTTTTTCAATTTGTCCCACATAAGGTTCTACTAAGGTAGAAGTTGAGGAATTTTTTGAGGATTCAGAGAAAGTATCTGACATAATGAAAAAGGAAAAGTTTTATATTTATGCCACACATATATGAGACTTATGTGTGGCACAAATAAGTCTCATTGTCCAGTTCCCCATTCTGATATTTGCCCACATCACTCCACTTGAGACTGCCTGCCATTCAAGAAAATTAGCCTCGTATTTTGTGTTGAATACTGTGTCTACTCCTTCTTTTCCTTGATTGTCATTGCCTGAATATAACATTTTGTATTTATTGCTAAGAAAGATCTCACCAGTTTTTGTCTTTTTTGTTTCAGTCACCCCTATTATGTCGATCTGGTACTTATCTAATTCTTCAGCTAGCTGCATTTCTTTGCCATTCAGGCTTCTTATGTTGATAGTACAGATCTTTAACTCTGGTGATGTTGAGTTGGGGTATTTTTTCAGATTTGTTCCAGTAGCTGACTTTTCGCTGTTCACCCTGGTTCCCTGGTGAAAACAACAGGGGCCTTGTTTAACCAGGCGATGCCCCAGCCGGCATGAAATTTTGTCATGTTGTACCATCATTTTGTAATTTGGTTTAAGCCAATAAGAATTACAATTTGGTCGGCTAAATCCCAAATTGCCAGCCCATCCTCATTTGTTCAGTAGCCAGGTAGATACCCAACAGGATGCACCACGAGAAGGTGAGGATTGGACATTAGGTCAGAAGCCCTGGTCGGTTCTCTGCATTCCTTTAAAGGCTATGTGGAGGTCTCCTCTCAGTTATACAGCTTTGACCCTTAACTATCCCCTGGTTTAGTTAATTGATTAAAATTTAATAATTGTCAGAACTCCAATACTGCCATATTTATTAGTATTATTACCATCATTGTTATCATCAGCATCCTCCAGGGAGTCAAGGACTCATCAAGGGAAGCCACACCAATTGTCATACATCTTCTTAAACTCATTCACACTCACCACCTTCAATGGCAAACTGTTGCACTCACTCACTGCCCTGGAAAGAAATCTAGCTCTAGTCCCTTTCTTAACTGTACACAAACTCAACTTCCACATTTGCTACTTTGTCCTCTCTATGTCTTCCATATATGAACATTTTCATCATCAAATCTCCTATGGCATCTGTCATATCAGCCCTCTTTCTCCTGTTTATATGGATTGCAGATACAGGTAAACAGGAGAAAGAGAACTGATATGACAGATGCCTATAAACTTCGGAAAGGATATTATAGGAGATTTGTTGATGAAAATGTTCATATATGGAAAACATAGAGAGGACAAAGTAGCAAATGTGGAAGTTGAGTTTGTGTACAATTAAGAAAGGGACAAGAGCTAGATTTTTTTTTTTTTTTTCCAGGGCAGTGAATGAGTGCAACAGTTTGCCCATTGAAGGTGGTGAGTGTGAATGAGTTTAAGAAAATGTATGACAACTGGTGTGGCTTCCCTTGATGAGTCCTTGACTCCCTGGAGGTCTGTCCTCATCAACTAAAATATCCATGTCAACTAAAGACAATCTCAAAGATTGTGTTTAGTTCTTACATATTGTTTTAATTTTTATCTTACTCAAAACTAAATTGCTAAGATTTCGCATTTCATATCCCGTGTATATTCCTGAATCAACCTGAAGATATCACTGTGAACAATCACATAGTTAATAACTTTTTTTTATTTCTTTTGTCCTGTCTTTGTGGTGGTAGTAATGAGTAGTCCATGTCCTGAACAGAAGCCTAGCAGGTACTCACCCATTATTATTAGATTTACTGTTTTCTCCAAATTTTCCCAAAACATTTCTGTGTGTCTGGTATTCATTTCCTACTCTTCTGTTTGGATTTCCAACAAGAACTAGCTTTCCTTCCTTTTGTTTCTCAGTTGTCTTCTCTAATGACGCGAAAAATGCTGCTACCTCGCAAATATCTCATAATCTAATTTCCCATTGAAATCGCCTGCCATCCAGGAAGTTTATCTTTGTGTTTAGTGTCAAATACTGTAAATTCTGTTTCCTGAATATAACATCTTATAATCTTGTATGTACTTGCTTCAGAGGTACATATACTAAAATTGGAATGATACAGAGAAGATTAGCATGACTCTGCACAATGATGACATGCAGAATCATGAAGTATTCCACATTTTTTTAAGTGCCTCTGTAGCACAATTGGAAGAATGATGGTATATTGTGTCTTTCAATTAGAAAAAGCCTAAGTTTGATTCTCATCATTACAGAGGAATCTTTATATGGGCTTTTTCATTGATATAGGAAATAACCTGAAAGGAAATATTCAGTTGTTTGCTGATGACAAAATTAGATAGAGTAATAGTTAATTGAGGTGATGTGGAGAACTTGCAGGATGATTTAAATAGGCTCTCAGTATGGGCAAAAGATGATGGGTATCAGTTTAATGTGGAGAAATGTAAAGTTATGCATTTTCAGATAAATAGATTACAAGCTGTGTATCACCTTGGAGGAACTGTACTCCAGGAAATAGATGAAGCTAGAGATTTAGGGGTGGTGATAGACAGAGAGTTAAAGTTTAGAGGACACATTTGTAAAGTAGCCCATACTTGACTATTGAAAAACACATTAACAAGTAGAGATAAGGAAGTGGTTATTCCTCTTTATAAGGCCAGGAGACCAGATCTAAGCACAGTAACCACACTTGGGTTACTGTGCTTAGATCTGATCTCCTGGGTTTCTTGAGGATGAGGAAGCAGTGGAGAAGATTCAGAAGCAAGTGACCAAGATGATGAGTGGTCTGCAGAATGTTCCCTATGAGGATAGATTGTGGATGGGAACATCCTATCAACCAACTTCTGCAATCTATCCCTATGTGGATAGATTGCAGAAGTTGGTTGATAGGAGAGAAAGAGGGGATATGATAGAAACATTTAAGTTGCTTAAAGGATTTTATAGAATTGATGCAGGAGAAATGTTTCAACGTTTTCTTGGCTAGAGGTGTCAGAACATGGAATCATCTCTGGAAGTTGAATGAAGGTTTGGTTACTAGTGGTGTGAGGACTAGATTTTTTGCTTGGAGAGTTGTGAATGAATGGAATGGGTTGCCAGAGTTAGTTGTGAGGGCTTTGTCTGTTAATGGGTTCAAGGAGAGGTACGATAGATTGGGTGAATAGTTTGGATCTCCTGCGATGAGTCTTTGGACTCTGTGAAGGTGCTCATACAATAATAATTATCATTGTCATCAGATGCTTGATATGTACCTACAGAGGATGTAAAGGATATTATGATATACTGTATGAAAATTTTACGTCATTACCAACTGCCTTGGACAATTTCTTTTAAATTAATCTGTTGTTGCAGGACTCCAATATCATCAGATCTTATATTTTGGTCTTTCAGTGTACCTCTTATTGTATCACTCTACTTTGGTCTTCCTCAAGATCTTTTTCCTGCCATCCTTACATTGTATTATGAGATTATGTTGCAGAATTTTGCCTGTTTTAGTCTTCTTCTGCTCATGGTACCTAACTTGAATACTACTGTTTCATTTTGTTCTAGTAGCCGACTTTTTACTGTTTGTCCCTTCTTCCTTGATAAATACCCAGAGATTTTTTTAGCTGAGCAGCATCTCAACTAGCATGATATTCTATCATATTGTCCTACATTTTGTTTTAAACTAATTCAGAATAGAATTTGGTTGGCTAAGTTCAAAAATGTCATCATATTCTCATTTGTTCAGTATCCAAATATCTACCTATGGGTGCACCACTGGGGGGGGGGGGGTAGACATCAGGTCAGAAGTCCCAGTTATTTAGAACATCATGGGGGGGTATTTGTAATTAACTTCACCAGTTGAGATGATCACCATTTAAATAGTGATCACAAATATAGATTCTGCCATTCAATCCACAGCAGATCTCCTAGTCATTACCACCCACCTTTTGACACCATCCATGTAAATGTTTGGAGAAATTCGTGGTCATTCTTGAGATTGCAAGGGCTGGCATAGAGGCCTGATTACCAAACTGTCATCTTATGATCTGCATTATGCCCCTTGTAGTTGATTGTTACTTGTTCTCTTGATAAATAAATGACTTATCCTCAGATTTCCCTGCCAGTGCTGTAGTATCCCAATGTTCTGTACTTTCATCCACTCTGTCTTCTCTCACTGATTATAAATCCTATCCATAGTTTTTTGAGAATGGTGCACTACATTGGCTTTCTTCATTTGACAAAACTTTCAGATTACAATTTCCCAAGCTTTAAGATCTTCCATAACCAATTCCTCCAATTCACATCTCCTTGCCATTCTTCAGTGAGCTCAGGACCAATGTTCCTTCTAAGTTTTGCCTGCCATGTGCACATGAAAAACATTTTATGTTTAAGTTTTCAGTCTCAATATGTGTGCTAATGTCACATTAATGTTGCCCTTTTTTTTCATCTAGCTATAACCTATAAAATTGTAAGCAAGAAATTAATTTGCTTAAAACATTCACATCAGGGTGATCATCACTCTCTCGCCAGCATCTTAACTATCTGGTGGAGTGAGAAAAACATTGTGCCCGATGGAAATTTCATGCTTGTAATTTAGCAGACATGCTGCATGTTGGCACGGTTCTATGATTGTAACCAAATCTGCTACTGACTTTGGGACTAATTTGTTTGTTTTAGGATATATTAGAAAACACCAATGAAAAAGAATGCTATATTTGGTATTTTGGTATATTTGAATTACTGAAAGGTGCAAATACAATATGTGAATCAGTATTAATAAGCCATTTGAGAATGGCAGATATAAGGGAGAGAAAGAGCAGTCATGAGTAGAAATACTTTCATTACTGGCAACAAATGATTAATAATTAACATTTGTGATATGTGTGTCCTTTATGTTGCTGAGTGGAGCAAATAAACATGTGATCCTATAAATTCTAGACATGTATGTGCATTTTTGATGGCGTAATTAAAAAAAAAAAAAGTAGAGGGAAAGAGTTGTTTGCAAAGTATAAATAACTAATCAATAATAAACAACCATTGTATATATTTGGTAACTGAATAAATAACTATAGGGAGGGGCTAATCCAATAAACCAATAATATTGAACAGGTGTCATTTAGGTGTGGCTGGCAGGAATAGATGTTGTTTGATGGAGCAACAAACCATCTTGTAACATTTGTTGTGCTTGTTATGTGTATTTATTTCTCTGTTTTATTTATATTTTGCTTGGTTTTCTAAGAATTTTCTTTTGCTGAGGATCAGTATACACTTTTTACACAGTAATAGGATACATAATTTCCGATCATCATCATCAGAATTATCCTCCCTTTTACGATTCCTGCTTGTTTTTTTGTTTTTTTCCAGTGATTCTTGTGTCTTATCAATAATAGATACCTCACATATGCTAGTATTTTGTTGTAGATCAACCACTTCTATAATACATAGAAGTATTCATTTTTATTCAGGAATGGATAAATTTTTACTATGTCTGTTTCTGAAGACTAGAATAAAAATGTTTCTAAAAATATTCCAACCTCAACTGATGCTATACTGTCGAAACAAGAAAAACAAGTAGGTTTATTGTAGCACTAAATACAGTACAGAGACATTTTACAGTCCTTTGTACTATATTTGGCAACAATGACTGTAATTAGAAACAACTAGAATGACACTTCATAATGAAAAACACTCCCTACTCACAGACTCTATGATTTCAGTTTCAGAAAATACTTACAAGAGGTGTTTATAATGCATTCATTGGTTAGAGAAAGCACACAATTTATATAAAGCAAACAGATGCATATGAGCATATATATCTTGAAATCAGTTGTAATTACATTCCAGATATTCAATATCATCAATACACTTCATGAATGCTAATTTTACAAATAAAATTCTACCAAAAAAAAGTTACAAGTAATACAGCAGTTGCAACTAATGCAACTGCTGGTAGAGACTGCTAAAGCCAGTCCCTACCAGCAGTTTATATACATGCAGACACTACCCAGCACTAACATGTTAAGCCACGTAGCTACAAAAATCCACCACCATTTGCAAAAGTCTAGGTGACAGTACTATCTAGATAGTAGACACTCTAAATTAATATGCCTCTGCAACTTGTTTTCATCAGTTATCACAGCAGGCTAAAAGTTACTAATTAGAGTGTATTAAGTTAGAATTGGGTTAGAGTAATATTGGATTGGAGCCATTGAACAAATTACAAAATAAAGTAAGTGACAATTATGATTTATCATGTACCGTATATTATCGCGTATAATGCGAACTGGAAATTTTGTTTGAAAACTAGCCCTAAAATGCCATGTCTACGTATAATGCGATCTGTTAATCTTGTTCCATAACATTATAAATAATACAATACAAATTAATGAAAATAATATTTATTTAAAAACAAAATGTCAAAATACAAGACGAATTAATGAAAGAAATATTTATTTTAAAACAAAATGTCAAAATACAAGAAGAATTAACGAAAGAAACATTTATTTTAAAACAAAATGTCAAAATCCTTTAAATTCTTCATCTGTTGAAAGTTTATTTTTCACTTGGATAGAGTATAATAGAATTAGTTTAATCCTTTATCCAAGTGTGAGCAAACAAAGTTTGCGCCTGAAAGTATCTTCAGGACTGGGTTAAGGTGGTACAACACCAGGGCAACTCGTTGCAAAGGTGGAGCAAGATACCAACACTCCCATCTCAGTATCTCCTATAATGCAAAACACATCTCCTTGCGGATATGTCTAATGTTATGCATTAAGGGAAGGGCCACTACCCGGACTAGTTTCAACCTTTATTGAGGTCTCTTCAGTGGGAGCCAGGCCCAAGTAGAGATACCAGGCAGAAGCATTCGCAGGTCATCTCTACCTATAGGAGTTGCCAAATGGTGTGCCACCCTTTTTTTAATAAATTACTCTGGATTTAGAGAAAGATGTTGAAAGTTTATTTTTCGCTTGGTTAGAGTATAATAAAATTAGTTTAATCCTTTATCCAAATGTGAGCAAACAAAGTTTGCGCCTGAAAGTATCTTCAGGACTGGGTTTTGGCAACTCCTATAGGTAGAGATGACCTGCTAATTCTGTGGAAATTTCATATGCTTCAGAATTTTCTTCCTTTTAAATATATCGCTGTTGGCTTTAATTTGGTTCCGTCTGCCATGCATGCTAGAACAACGGTAAAATGCTTTTGATCATGTTCCAAGACACCCAACTGAGTTTACTGTTCGATTCCCAGGCATATCAGAGTACATGGGTGTCTCATCCATATTGCCAATTTGGGAAAGTTCATATCCGTGACACTTCTGTAATTTTATGATAAATTTATGGAAGGACTGCAATTTTTCTTCATGCTGCTTTGGTAACTTCTGCACAATTTTTGTTCGGTGTCGTAATGTTAATGCTTTGCGTTCCATAAATCTGTTGCATCACCCAGGCGAAGCAAGAAAAGATGAAATACCTGGTGTGTCTTTGAATTTACCATTCTTGAGTTGTAGAGCTCGAAAACGAATTGCATTTCTTATTACTATAATGCCATCTTGTCGTTGCATCAAAATCCATTCATTTAGCTCTTCTTTGAGTTCTGGAAAGGATGCTACATCTCCACGAATTTTTGTTCGGTGTTGTAATGTTAATGCTTTGCGTTCCATAAATCTGTTGCATCACCCAGGCGAAGCAAGAAAAGATGAAATACCTGGTGTGTCTTTGAATTTACCATTCTTGAGTTGTAGAGCTCGAAAACGAATTGCATTTCTTATTACTATAATGCCATCTTGTCGTTGCATCAAAATCCATTCATTTAGCTCTTCTTTGAGTTCTGGAAAGGATGCTACATCTCCACGACGGGCACGTTTCGTTTTGGGGATTTTTTCAAGACTGTCTTTTTGCTTATGCCAAATACAAAGTCTAATATTACTCTCTGCTACACCAAATTCTCTCATAGCAACACTGTTATTATGTTCTTCTGCAAACTGCACAACACGCAATTTAAATCCTGCTTCAAAAGATGAACGTTTACATTTCTGTTGGCTCATTTTCAGGCTAGGTTTGTTTTAACGAATAATATTTTAAATGAACTGTGGTTAAACCGATATACCTAACTGTGCTCTATCATTCGGCGATGGAGAGCGCATGTGCAGATACGATGCGTGCTCGGTTGCCGAATACGAGTGGGTCAAGTAGATTTGGTTGCATAGGCATTAGGTAGTATATATATTGTGTGTGCAAGTCTAATAAGATGTTACATTTTTTAGTGAACCCCTAACTTTAAGTAGTATTTTTTACCATAAATTTTTCGCATTATATGCGATAATATACGGTAATTTGTTTTTGTAGTACATTCAAAAATGATTGACTATAAATTAGAAATTCTGAAAGGAAAATTTTGTATGCACTTTTACTAGGCATGTGTACTCCTTTGATGACTGGTGTGTGTTCACACACGATTTAAAGGGAACATCGGTGGAGACTGCAAAATTCAATGCTTCCAAAACACAGTCCTGTCATATTCTATATGAATGATCTCACTTAAACATTTTGTAGAAATGTGCATTAGTTATAATAATACTTTGTAAAAATGGTTTAACACATGTAAGGGAAATTAGAATTAACTATATATTTCACTCACTCTGACAAGAGCATTGTTCAGGGTGAGAGAAAGCAAAAGAATTGGTTTACAACATTTAAAATATGGAGACAAGAATGAATCAAGCAGCACGAGTATACTTCTACATGTGTCAGTCGCAATGAATAGGAGAAAATGCTGTAAAAGCTTCAGAGATAGGGATAACCAGGTATCCATAACCCTGGAGTTATTATAATTCAAAATTAATTTTAAAAAGCGTAGTAAAATTATGAACAATTTATGGCAATTACTTTCCAAAACTTGGACATAGACATGCAGTCTAAGATTAGGGTGATATAGGGTTTTTCATGTTTCAAGCAATATAATCTTTTTTCAGATCTCAATGAACTCTGATTTGGCTAATTACTCTGACAAGAGCATCATTCAGGAGAGCATTTGGAAAGTCAACTTTTTAATTTTTTCCTCAACCTCGTATCCGGTTACACTTGTTGATACCTTTGCATTCTGGTCCCACTCTGAAACAGAATTACTTAAATTTTTTGGAAAGAATAAACTCCTTAAACACCTGCATCAAGTTGACTATTGAATGTGAATGTAACAATAGTCTTCTCTTTCTGCAAGTAGGGAAAAGGTGTAACACCTTATTAGAGCTAGTTGTTGAAAGTTTTTTCACTTGGTTTTAAAAATACCAAGAAATTACCTTTTCACATATTTGTATATGCTAAATATATGACTTCTGCATTACTTCAACCTTGGTATCTCTTCTGGGTCTGGCTCCCACTGAGGAGACCTAAACACACCTGAAAGGATGTGTGTTTTGTATTATGGAATACTAAGAGCCAATTAATGTGAAGTCACTAGCTTCTATATACAAGTATCCTAGTTGTAAAGGTACTTCATGCATAAACATTGGATAAAGGATTAAACAAGAATATATATTTTTTTTTGGGGGGGGGGGGGGTACCAAGGCAAATGATGTGAAGTCATTTAGCCTCTATATATGAGTTGCCCAGTCGTGAAGTTACTTCACGTGCAAACTTTACTTACATTTGGATAAAGATTAAACCAAGAATATAATTTCCTTGGTATTTTTAATTTATAGTGTAACCAAGTGGGGAAAACTTTCAACATCTATCTCTAATCCAGAGTATTTTAGTAATAAGGGGTGACATCTTTTGGCTATTTGTATATGGAAATATGACCTGCTTTACTTCAACCTTGGTGTTGAGAATTTTTGCTCTCTTAAGGTTTCTTCCAAGTCTAGCTCCTGGTGGGGGGGAGCCTTAAGATTTGGGGGGGGTCGCCTTGAGAGAGCAACTTGAGTCTCTGGGGAAAGTGTTTTCTGGCATGGCTTCTATTGGTGCTGTGTAGGTGGATGCTTTTCCCTGGAATATGAGCAGTTCTGCTCAGTGGTAGAGTGAGTCTGTTACTGAGCAGAGCCACTGCTGAGTTAAAATATCCTTCAGGTTGCTCCTTGTTGGGTGATCTGAGGGATTGTATGAGTTTTTGGAGAGGTAGTCCCATGCATTAACAAGCTCCTTTCAAAAACACTAAAAAATCTGTTTGAAGACAGTAGTACTGTTGGGAATTATAACTCTTGGAACATTAATGGCTTTCCTGTTCATATCCAAGATGGGCTTGACAGACCCATTACAGCATCTGAAGTTACCACAGCCTATAAAGAATGCCAGACAAGAAAATCCCCAAGACTTGATGGTCTAGGGATAGAACTTTACTGCGAGGCCAGAGATGTTATTCTTCCCATTCTAGTTGTACTATTTAATTCTTTTCTCTCATCAGGACACATACCAAGTGAATTTGTAGCAAGCCATACCATCCTCATTCCAAAACCTAATAGAGATCACACCTTAATCAGCATAGACCTATTTCTCTATCTAATACTGACTACAAGACTTTTTTTGCATTATCAATAACAGGCTCAAAGTGGAAATGAGATACATAATTAAAAGCATACAGGTGTATGGGATTTAATCTGTTTCTGCTACGTGATCTAATCTGCTTAGTTAATACGAAAAAGCAGTCGATGGCAGTGCTTACTCAAGCATATGATAATGTTTGGCATCTCCCTTTCTGTTCCACATCCTCCAGCAAATTAAATTGGCATGGGTTCCTGTCAGACCCAGTCAAAATTTGAACGGAGTCAAGCAAGTTTGCCCTCTTAGTCCATTGCTCTTTGTATTGGTTCTTGAACCCTTCTTACAGGAAATTGACAATGCACATGCTGTGCAAGCAATAATAGTTTCTTCAACTATGAAGGAAAATAAGGCATATGCCGATGATGTAGTGAGCACTTTGAAGGATAATGATTCCATATATATCTTTTTTTGGTATTTTGGAAAAATTCAGCAAGATCAGTGGATTTAACTACTAATAATGCAGACAAGACAAAATTAAAAGTTTTTGGAAAGTTGGATCTTGGAGGCATTCCTTTTGCACCAACCCTTAAGAGAGAACCCCCCTCCCCCATTATTCTTGGAATGCGCTTCTCCACTTACCCAATATTACCAGTTCAAGAACTTTGAAACCTTAGAAGACTAAAAATAGAGCTGTTTTCCTTTTCTTAAGCCATAATACTCAAAACTATAATCTTTCCTGCTCAGTTGAACATAATAAATATTACAGACATCACAGAAGCTGAAGAAAAGCAATTATATAATAAGCTTGTGCAATTTTTTTGGTCCAGACAATACCAAGAAGTTAAAAAGGAATTTCTTCAACTATCAAAGAAGCATGGAGGATTTGGGCTTTCCAGCATTCAAAATTTTGCTATTTAAGCAATACAGCTTCAAAAATTTATAAAATATTGCAGACTAATCACATGTGTGCAGACCTTTTCCTGTACTATCTGGGATTTCATCTTCCCCTATTTGGAGTAAATGATTATAAAGGTCGAAAAGCTGAAATTGCTCCTGACTACTACAACACTCTCTGCTTAACTTTAAAGATTGCTACAACACGTTGACATTCTTTCCATTAAAAAAAAGTAAAATTTGGTATAAAGAAATCTTTAATCTCTTTTGCTGTGAACGTCTGCAGTTGAGTACTGACAACAATACTTTGTTTCATAACTTATTGAAGTTCTTCCAAGGATACCCTAACAGGAGGGATCTTGCTTGGAGAATTGCATATGGCCACCTTCTAGTCAACACCATCAAATGGAGGTACTTGAACATTGGAGATCCAATCTCTGACATTTGTTACTGATTGGAAACAGTAGAACATGCATTTTTGCCCTGCCTATTTGGAACAGATTGTGTAATATGTTGGCCATTCCATTACTTACAACAGAACACGTTATTTTTCTGCAGTAATCCCCCCCCCCCCCAACTGTCAGCATTGGGAAGAGAATTTTGATTTTTAGAATTAACTAATTAAAATACCATTCATGGAAGATTAGAAAGAAACATGCATTTGAAAACCAGCAATATAACATCCAAATGCTTTATAATATTATAGTGGAAATTTTATTGTTCAGTCAGACAATTTTTGTATTTAGAAAGAAACATTCTAGGAGATATCAAATTTTTGACTAGGTAGTGTGGACCACCCAACTCTGCTTGCAGCATTCAATTGAGTAGCTCATGGATACTCTTGCAGGTGCCAAGCCTGGATAAAGGAGGGGGGTTTGGCATTGGGCTAACAAACCATTCCTAGAAAAAAATTTTGTTGAGAAGGCTAAAGAATATGAAACCGGACTGACTCTACAGAAACAACGTATAGAAAAGGTTAACAAGAAATGTTATGAAAGTCGGAACATGGAATGTCAGGAAATTATTACAGGCAAAATGTAGCAGAAGAATTATTGAAATGTGGTATGGATATCACAGTCTTACAGGAAATACGATGGAAAAGACAAGGAGTAATTAATAAAAATAAAAAAAAGATTATAAGTTATACTTTAGTGGTCCTATAAAACAAGGAGAACATGGAGTTGGGTTTATTATAACAAAAACGGTTTACAAATCAATATTAGGATTTACACCAACAAATGAGAGAATATATATTAAAGTTAAATTTTATAACATTTATAAATATTTATGCTCTGATTGAGAATGCTGATGAAAACATTATCTAATAATTTTATGAAGATTTACAGAAAGCATGTTTAGGCATACCAAAAAATAATGCTATGATTGTATTAGGAGACTTTATTGCTAAATTAGGGAAGGAAGATATATATAAAGAGGTGTTTGGAAGATATAATCTACATGAAGAAACTAGTGATAATGGTAATAGAGTTGCTTTGCTCAGTTTGCAACAACTAATAAATTAAGATTAATGAACACAAATTTTCCACAATAAAAGATACATTTAGGAACATTCCAACTACTAATGAGTGTAATCAGAAAGAGCATTTAGAGGTGCAAACTGCGACTCTGACCACATGTTAGTTGCTACAAAATTGAGACCGAATATATATAGAGGGAACCAAATAATAAATAGAGGGAAAGCAGAAAGAAATGGAATACAGAAGCTTTTAAATAAAGAGAGTATTAAATTATACAAAGAAAAAATAGAAGACATTAAAGAATTTGATAATCAAAATAATAGAAGATAAATGGAAGATGATTAAAAAAAAATATTTTTAAATGCAGAAGAAATAATAGGGAAATATAAAAAATATGAAAAAAAAAGGAATGGTTTGATAATGAATGCAGGAAAGCAATAGAAATTAAAAATAAAGCAAGAATATATATACAAAGAAATACAAGAGCTAATAGAGAAAAATATCAAGAAAAGAGAAAGGAAACAAATAAAATATGTAATCAAATGAAAAAAGAGATAATGAAGAGGAAAATAGAGTTAATAAGTGAATATAATAAAGAAATAAGAAAATATAAAGAAATTAATTCACTAGCACAAAATTTTAATCCTCAAATAATAGAATGCAGGAATAAAGAAGGGGAAATAATAACAACTGAAAAAGAAGTCATGAAGAGATGGAAAGAGTATTTTTTTTTGAAGAATTGTTATCAGAAGAAGAAATTAATGATAATGAAGATAGGAATTTGAGTGAATTTAGAATAAATAAAGAAAAAATGATTAATAGTCTTAAAAGATTGGAAATACCACAAAAATAGGTTATATTAATAATAAATCTGTACACATTTGCACATATGCTATTGCAATAATTAGTCATACCAAAAAAGATTTAGGAAGTAAGTTTAAAGAATTAGATTTAAATGCAAAAGAAATTTGTTTACAAATTAATGAACAAAAAACTAATTATATGCAATATGGAATAAATGGAAATAGAATAGAATCTAAATGTAGTATAGATGGCTATAATATTGAATCAGTAAGTCATTTTAAATATCTAGGATCCCTAATAACAATAACGAATAACAGCAGAAGAAATGAATAATAGCTGGAAATACATGCTATCATATGCATAAAGGATTATTGGGTAGTGAAGTTGTAGATAAGAATTCTGAACTTAAAATTTATAAATCAATTATTAGACCAGTAATAACATATAGATGTGAATCATGGACTCTACCCCAAAAAGAAGAGAAGAGAATAAGTTCAGGATTTTTGAAAGGAAAATAATGAGAAAAATTTATGGACCAGTTAAAGAGAACAATGACAATTAGAGAATAAGAACAAATACTGAAATTAACGAATTAATAAATGGGGAAGATATTATTAATTTATTAAGGCACAAAGAATAGCATGGATAGGCCACTTTGAAAGAATGGAAGAAAGTAGAGGAATTAAAAAAAATATACAAATAGAAAATAATTGGACAAAGAAGACGATGAAGACCTAAAGAGAGATGGTTAGATGAGGTTGAGAAATACCTTGGAATTCTTAAAGTTAAGAATTGGAAAAAAGTACTGCACTAGAATAGAGTAGAATGGAACACTCAGTAGGGAAATACCTTTGTGAGAATTACAGAGGTATTTCCCTACTGAGTGTTCCTGGCAAGATCTATGCAAGTATACTTGAGAAACGGTTGAGAAGAATTGTGGAAGAAAAGCTTGGTGAAGAACAAGCTGGATTCAGGCCAAATAGAGGCTGTCAGGATCAGATCTTCACTTTACGACAAATAGTCGAGAAAGCATGGGAATATAACAAAGATCTGTATTTAAGTTTTGTCGATTTGGAAAAGGCATATGACAAGGTGCCAAGAGAGAAGCTATTCAATACACTGCAGTTATATGGTGTCGATGGGGCATTATATCAAGCAATACTTAGTCTTTATTTGAGTTGTGAGTCAGCAGTTAGAATTGAAGGAAGTACAGGAAGATGGTTTAATGTTAAATCTGGTGTGAGACAAGGATGTACATTATCCCCTCTGTTATTCATTATCTATATGGATCACATTATGAAGGAATGTGGTATTAAACCTGATATCAAAATTGGAGATGTTAATGTCAGCTCTTTGCTTTATGCGGATGATGTTATACTTCTAAATAAATCCGCTACAAGTTTGCAAGATTCTCTGACTAAATTGAATAGCTGTTGTAATAGATATGGTATGAAGGTCAGCAATAAAAAGACAAAGACAATGAAAATAGGCAGAATCATTGAAAATGTCAACTGTGTTGTGAATGGAGAACCTGTGTAACAAGTAAAACATTTCAGCTATTTAGGCATGATTTTTACTGAAGATGGTAAACTAAATATAGAAATAGACAACAGAATCAGCAAAGCTGGTATCGTGGGAAGTCAATTGAATAAATTCATATGGAATAAGAAAGAAATTAGTTGGAACACTAAATTAGCTGTATACAAGACTGTGTTCAAACCAATTTTAACTTATGGATCTGAGAGCTGGGTCAGAAGTAAAACACTTGACCAAAGACTAGAGACCGCAGATATGAGAGTCCTGGGAAAGATTAGAGGCGTGAACAGATGGCATCAATGGCAATATCATATTAAAAATGAGGATATTAGGAAAGAACTTGACATTGTCAGCATCCAGGAATGCGTTAGCAGAGCTAATCTCAGATGGTATGGTCACTTAAATAGAATGGGAGAGGAAAGATTAGCAAAACAAGTGTTCTCTGCCAGGTTGGCAGGAAAACGACCCAGAGGAAGACCAAGATATAGGTGGATTGATACGGTATAAAGTGCCTTAGACGATAGAAATATAAGATCTGATAATGTTGGAGTCTTGACAAGTAACAGACTGATTTGGAGGAAAATTGTAGATAGGAAGTTAGTAATGATGTAATTTTTTCATGTAGTACTGTCATATCCTGTACACCCCTTGAGGGTACCTGTCAGGAATTTGATGATGATGATGTGAAGCAAGCCAAAACCTATAAAGGATTGTAGAGCTAAAAAGAGAAGAAGAAGGTGTAGACCACCCACATTATATAATATTCACTAGGGGGAGATAAAATTCTGTCTATTTTTGTCATGAGAGGTTTTTTAAATAGTTCCATCCTCTTAATTCAATGTGGTCTTATAGTCAGTTGCAAGGATGACTGGAGAGCAATCCAGACAGAGAAGGCCAACTCAATGCGATTAACTCGGATAAGGCTAACCACCTTGGTATCAGGCATCTTTGCACTTTAGTTTCATTTTGTCTTTTGGTTGTTCATCTGAGATTGGTGAAAAGGGAAAACTGAGCCTTTGGCTATATGATGATATAAAAGAACTGAGGCCTTTTCTTTATCTCTCATACTATCTACCTGTCCTTTCTTTCTCCTAATACTATCAGACTCTCTTGCACCTCTATACTAACTACTCTAGGCCTATGATGAGCACCCTTTACTTTTTCATCAATAAAGGTCGAAACTGGTCTCGGTAGTAACCCCTTCCCATAATGCATAGCATTATACATGTCTGTAAGGATATGTGCTTTGCATTATGGGATACCAAGGCTAGTGATGTAGCATTAGCCTCTATATACGAGTTGCCCAGTCATGAAGTTACTTCACATGCAAACTCTGTTTGCTTACACTTGGATAAAGGATTAAACCAAGAATATAATCTATTGGCATCTTTAATTTAATTTAAAACCAAATGAAAAACTTTCAAGAACTAAATCCAACTTTTTTCATCATTCACTCACTCATTTGCCTTATTGGTTCCTGCCTGCACCCTCCCCTATAGCTCTAGTTTTCCTATCTTTGCATTCTCAATTGCACACCAGTCAGACAATTTATCACCCATCTTAATAGGCACACTCAACTTATTAAATCCATTTCCTATCACACAATTCCTAACATGCCTGTGGGACAGAATCCTTAACCCATCTACATCTTTCAAGATAATTCCTGAAGCCACATCATGCATACTACCACCATCTGCTGCACACCTATTGTGAGAGTTCACACTTGGAAACTCACTCATTCTCATTTCCCTGTCAAGACAAACTCTCTCCTCTATTCAACAGCAATCTACCGAGCTTCATGTTACCACTTTCACTCAGATGTAAACCATCCTCAGCAAACAGTTCTCGTACCTTTGAATTTATTCCATAGACCACCAATATACACAAGATCTCTCTTTTTACACATTCTTGCCATCATGCTATTTATAACATCACTTCTTAGCTCCCTGCTATCATGCCTGGGTAACAATATACTTGCACCTCTCCTCTTAACACCTTTACACTTCACAGCTTCTAATAACTTTCTCAATTTCTTTGCTACCTGATTTACACTACTTGGCAAATTGTTTGTTCCAACTAGCACAGTCAATTCATCTGCACCTCATTCCACAACTTCAGTCACTCTACTAATTGTACAACATCTCATACTTTCAGCACCTGTTCAGATTTCACATCTTTGACAATTGAATCCCGCAAACAACACTATTCTATCCTTCTCTTTTTCTCTTCCATTATTCTACATTACAGATTATGCTAATTTACTAATTTATTACTAATTCCGCAATTAGTCACCTCTAATCTTATTTACTCGCACCTTTCCTTTTCCAATACACTTTCTCCCCCTAATTGACATAACTCATTCTGCACTCACATTAATTCACTCCTCAGGTTCCTTATTTTCAGTAGCATAGAGTCTAGGCTTTGTGAATAATCTAGTGCTGGACAGTATCCCTTACATCATATAAAACTGGGATGCCAGGTTTGATGTCTTGTATTAGACTTTGACTGGATGTGGATAAATCAGGTAGAAGAGAAATAGGAATTAATACTTTACTGTCACCACATGCTCCTGATTCCATGAGATGAGTGGAATGTTGACCACTCCAACAATGGGTAGCTTATATGTAACCAGAATTAACCTATCATATTAGTGCAGACTGTCAAATACACTATCTTTTGTCACTGCCTATACAATTAACTGAGGTTCCTCTATTTCAATTACTGCATCTTTGACTAGGCTACAATCCTTCTGCCATCACTGAACTCTGTACAGATGGAAATAATTTCTGTGTTGGACTAGAGTATATACTTGAATGAGGAATAGAAACCTGAATTAGTGGATAGTTAAGTGCTGATAACTTTGACTTTCTTTCAATTGTGATTAACCATACCTCCTCACTGATATCCGTGTACACCTCTGGTGTATCTGGGTTCTTGGTGACACCTTTTTCTTTATGCCTTTACTGTTAGAGTTGCTAAGAACTGGTCTTCAAAATCTTCCTCTTTTCCTCTGGTTAACTGTGACAATCCTGTATCATGTTGTTTATGTTGTACTGCAGTAAGACAAGGCTGGTACTTGAGTGATGATCACACTTCTCATGCAGATTAATACCTAAAGCATCCCAGTGTTAACTTACAATCTCTGCAAAATTGCAAAGACCCTTGTATTAAGACTTTCAGCAGTACTAGTGAGCATAGGTAACTTGTCCTGCAAAATGTTAACCCTTGTACTTGAATTAGACAATCACTTTCAGATCTGTGTATTTTATTTCCTTGAGGATCGGTGTTTTTAGGAATTCTCAACAAATAAGCTGTAGAATGGACAGCACGCATATAGCACTATTCTGTGAGCCCTTAGGATCCTGCCTTCACATGATAAAGTCACATCTATAAGTGCTTCACTGGACAGCAATTGATCAAAAATGGTAATATATTGATCTGATGATTCTTCCATTTCAAATAAATTTCCTGAGTTTCCATCTTTTGCAAAATGATTACAATCGTGTACTAGGTTTGAAGCCAGCAAAGCTAAGTCATAAAATTCAACAGTATCCTCTGAATAACAGATTAACTCTTCTGTCATATTTTCATTAACAGTTGGTTCAGTCATCATGCACATGTGAAATAAGTTCTTTCATTTGATTCCTGAATTTGCTCGAAGAACTCTTGATGATTGATCTATAGAATTGTCACATAAACATAAACCTAAATTTAAAGGAACGATAGTATTATATATTATAGCATAGCATTTTCATGATCAAGAAAGTGTTGAATTCTTGGCTTGTACCCAATGTAAATTAACAGATTTCTGTTAAATGATGTTACTTGTTTCTGGCAGTGAAATGGTAGGGGAATTCTTGCTCTTCTACATTGGTTGGCATGGTGATGTGATGCTATATTTTTACAGACAGTGCAGTTGTCCACTAAGGGTTTAGATCAAGGAAGAGGCTATGGTGTTAAGCTGGCTGATATCGCTGAACAGAATCATTAAAATTGTTCCAGAAAACATGTTGCTGTATCAGATACAGATAAATTTAAAAAAAGGAGAGTTCACAGAAAACAAAAAAAAAAAGTATGCTTATTTAGTCTCTTACTAGATACAGCAATGGACACATCCAGGAGAAACCCTTATCCTTTCTAATTAAGAAACAGCTCTATCCTAGCCTATTTTCTCCCCCCCCCCTTTTTTTTCCCACTAATAGTTCTAATCCTCTTCTTCCCAGTTAAAAAAATCAGACAGGTTACCCTAATCATACTATATACTTTGACTGTTATCTCTATAAATCTCAGTATTTTAGCCTTGACAGAACAAAACATGCTCATTGATGTTTGTGCCAAGTTATACATCCCACATGCTTTAAATAGTTTAGTGTACTTCCCTGGAATGTTACAAAAGTAATATTACATTACATGTATTTTAAGTAATTAAAAATAAATACTAAGAATGTTTAAATATTGTTTGTTACTAGAATTGGTTAGTCTTGCTCCTCATAAAGTTAACTATGTACCTGCCAAGATTATGATTGTAGCTATTAATCATCTTCATTGTAACAGTCAATTTTTGTTATGAATACTGAGATCTAAGTTTCGTTTCTTACTTTTCCTCAGTGCAGTCATTGTGGCTGTGTTTTCTTCTTCTTTTTTTAATCAGATTTTTTTATTTCATTTGCAAAAGAAAATTCAAAGTTGAGATTTCTTGTTTTCTCATTGAATAAAATAATTTAAGTTTCAAAATGCAGATTTTGCATAAAGCCTCATGATTTCTTTTGTAACCCCCAACTGATTTCCGAAAACAAGATTAAAATGCTAACAAGGGTTTCTTAGATTTATTGGAAATAAACTTCCAAAGTCACTTCCTTGCTTGGAACAGAATGAAATAGATATGACAAATTGACAAATGTCATTTATATCATTTCTAATATAAAATCAATACAATACCATGTGTAGATTGTTTTTGCATGCTAAGTGCTCTACTAATGCATAGATGATTCATGCCGTGCCTAGATCATTGACATATATATATATATATACACACACAAAATTAATGACAGAAAATCTCACGTAAAAAGATTTTTTTTAATAGTATAATTTTTGTCTGTGTGTCACAGGCATCTTCAGTACATGTTAAGCTCAAATTAAACAATAACTGACAATTCCAAAAAGTGCAACCTAAGTAACTAGTGTGAGATAACTAAAAAGGTCAATAAAATTTCCTAACAAAAAAAAAAAGTTAGGGAAGATTACCTGATTTGTAAAGTACTATCTCCCATAAAGGGGATAGATATAAACCATCAGATCTGTTTAAGTTAGGAGTGGAGTAAAGTTTCACATGTTTCTTTATAAAGCCATTCTATGAGGAACCGACTTTTGTGAAGGACTCTTGTCTTTTTCCAGTGAACTCTATGTCTGGTTAAGATGGCATGTTCTGCAAGTCCAGACTGTTCAGGTTTAAGGTGTTCCTTCAATTTGTTGATACAACTTATTTTTAAAGGAAAAATAACCAGAATGTATTACAACATTTTTACAGGAGAAAGAGGATTGCAATGGGCAATCCTCTTTCTCCTGCTGTCTCCAACTTCTTTATGGAACATTTTGAAAAATGTATCTTTGACAACATTTCTCCCAGATCTACTCATTGGTTCAGATATGTCGATGACATTTTTGCTATTTGGAATGGCTCTTCTGATGAACTTCAACAGTTTCTCACTAAGTTAAATGCACTTCATCCAAGAATCCAGTTTACCCTTGAAATAGAATCAAATAAGCAGTTAGCCTTTTTAGATCTTCTAATTCTTCACCAACCAGATGGTAACCTACATTTCTCAGTCTATAGAAAGAAGACTCATACTGGCCATTATATCCATGCTGAATCTCATCACCATCACAGTGAAAAGGCAGGAACTATTAAAACACTGGTTCATCGGGCCAACTCCTTTTGTTCTTCAGACGATGTCTTACAGAAAGAACTGCAGTAAGAGATCATCTTCTTCCTTTCTATCTAATGGATACAAGAATTCCTTCATCAAAAGAGCTTTGAGTAGTTTTAATATGTCTTCCTCTTCAAATACAGAAGAAATAATGTGCATTCCTATCCCTTATGTACATGGCATTAGTGAACGTATAGCAAAAGTTTTAAAACCACTGAATATATTTGTTGCCTTTTGACCGGGCAGAAAAATCTCCACCTTTCTCACTTCTCCTAAGGACAAGCTTCCACATCTTAATTATCCAGTTGTCTACCAGATTCCTTGCTCTTGTGGATTATCTTATTTTGGACAAACAGGAAGATCTGACTCTATTCGACTAGAAAAACACCAGTCATATTCAGTACCTTAAACCTGAACATTCTGGATTTGCAGAACATGCCATCCCAGACATAGAGTTCATTGGAAAAAGACAAGAGTCCTTCACAAAAGTCGGTTCCTCATAGAACGGCTTTATAAAGAAACATGTGAAACTTTACTCAACTCTCCTAACTTAAACAGATCTGATGGTTTATGTCTATCCCCTTTATGGGAGATAGTGCTTTACAAATCAGCTAATCTTTCCTAACTTTTTTTTTTATTTTATTTTTTTTTTAAGAAAATTTTATTGACCTTTTTAGTTATCCTACACTAGCTACTTGGGTGGCTCTTTTTGGAATTGTCGGTTATTGTTTAATTTGAAATTAACATGTACTGAAGATGCCTGTGACACACAGGCGAAAATTATACTATTAAAAAAATCTTTTTACGTGAGATTTTCTGTCATTAATTTTGTATTTATATGTCTACTCACGGTATTCCCTTACTAAGAGTTATATATATATATATATATATATATATATATATATATATATAGAGAGAGAGAGAGAGAGAGAGAGAGAGAGAGACAGTCATGATTGGTTGTTTGCACCAAGCATATCCCCCTCCCTCCCAAAGTTTTCTATTACCTTAAGTCTATAATAAAAGTGCACATAATTCACAAGTACAGATTATAGATTTATGTATATTTTTTTCGCCCATACCATTTTATTGTACCCATACAGAACTTTTGTTTTTGTTTTTCAGAAGAGACTGAAACAGAGACCATTAGTGATGACACAACAGGAAGCATGAAAGATGAAAACAGATTATCAAGGACAAATAGTGCCTCTGATCACATTAGCCCAAGCCTGTACGTTGAAGAGATGGACACTTTTAGATATGATTCAGAAACACAAATAGATAACAGTGAATCAAAAGACCATCAGATCTCTGAAGAATCATAATATAGAAATTATTAGAATGCTGCTCAAAGTGCCTTATTTGCTGGTTAATGTTTGCTTTGTCAGAATGTCTAAGTTTGTTATATACAAAATAGGAGGTACCTTTTTCTCCCAAGGGAATAAACATATGCTCTGTCAGATATGTTCCTGCACTTCTCCATTTTGTTTGACTTGCATAGGAATAGTTTCCTGGTTCTCTCCTTGTTATTAAACTCTGTAGAACGGATGAAATTTTATTGTGTTAAATGCAGTAGTTAAATATTTCATTTGCTGTGTACATTGTTCAATATTTAAATAGGTGTATATTATATTTTATTAAAATTAATTCTTTCAGTTTAAGTTAATAATTAAAATATTTTCTTATAATTAATTTTTAAATTCTGGAGAACAGAAATGGATTATTCTGACTTGGACTGCTTTTGATTGAGAATTTTAAAGCTTGGAAAGCTGTTGAATACTCGTATGGCATTTAAGGTCATTCTTATTTGATGTATATGTGTACATTTTTATGTAATTAATATATTGGAACTGCAATAAATGTAAATTTTTCATAAAAATAAAATTGACAAGCTATTTTTCTTTATACAAAATATAAATAAAATTTGAGTCATGGAGGAATTGCAGAGAGGGAGAGTATATGTAGGAACTGAGTAAGCACATTTCTGGAAGTATTTTCTTTTAATATTAATATTTCTCTTCTACCACAGAAATAGCATCAGTATTTTTTTAATGTGGATATTAATCCATCTGCAATGATATTTTCATAATCATATTAGATGAATAAATCCTGCAGTGGAAGCTATATAAAATAGTATATATTATACAAAAGATTTGACGAAATATAGAATTTTGAATAATTTCTTATTAGTTGATTTTTCTCTTAATTTTTTTAAATTAGCACTCAACTGTAAATGATATTTTAAAATTTTAGGGTTAATTATTGTAGTGCTGAATATTTTTATGTTCCTTGTAAAAAAATAGACTACTACTGAATTATTATTATGCAGTAACTATACATGCATGTTTTAAACTTGACTTTGATATTGTTATTTTTCATTTTCAGATTACTTAAAAATAAATGCCCCATACTCATTTCTTTGTTCCCTCCAATGTTTTCCTTCCATACGTAGCACATTGTGAAATATATATATATATTGTTTGAATCTTCCTGAATGAAATGTTTCAATATGTGTCTTAGGAAATGCCATTTTATTACAGTAGTTGCTCTATAAGGAAAAAGCAAAATGCAGATACTACCATGAAAAGATTTAAAAAAAGCTACAATATTGAAATATAAATCACCGGATGAAGTATGACCAATGAAACTACTGCTGATGGCTAGTGCAAAATGTATGTACTTATTGAAAGTGCTGCCTATTTTAATTTATTATATATTTACTTCTGGTTGCTTCTGGAAACCATGTGGTAAATATATTCGGTTCTAAAACCAATTGTGATGTCTAACTGTATGTGAGCATAAAAATTAAAATAAACTGGAATGTTAAAATTTAGGTCTTGATTATTTCAAACTCGCTGCATATTTCTGTTCTGCAAGTTACCCAACATCAACCATGAGGGATACCATCAAAAATAACACTGATGCTACAGTTCAGAAAACATCTCCCACAAAAAAAAAAATAAAATAAAATAAAAAATCACATTCGAAGCCTCAGTGTAAACACAGATGACATTTTCCATCTGCTCTGGCTTGCTATTTTCTTTCATTTCTGCCATTTATTTCTTTCCTAATTCCAATAACCATTCTGATCTCTTTAATTATATGTTTCCAAAAATTGATTTCCTAGTTCAGTTACCTAAACAGCAAGATCATCTTCCTTGAAAAACTTATTCAATTCAAAGGAAAATGATCTTGCTCTTTAGGTAACATAATTCAAACTGGTTTTCCTCCCACAGATCAAGCTGGAAGATGTGCTAAAGTATTTGCTATTAGTAATTATCTAACACAAATTGTACATCTCTCTGCCAAAAGAGATAATCCTAATCATTTTTCCAGCACCCTCAACCTTCTCTTAATCGGCTTTTCCTCCAGATATACAGTAGTTGTCAGTTTTTCTTCCTGACAGCTGAACCCATAAATTGTCCATGTTTACTTTTCTGTAGATTGAGCTTCAGTCAGCCTCATGCTTTTTGCAAATTTCTGTGCCTTGTTTCCACAATCTTACTGGGAACTTAAAAACTAAGTTCTTAGTACAGGGAATGTTTAACAAGAACTTGGAGATAATGTGCCAGTCTTATCAACAAGTTGGTTCTTAAATTGACTCTTTGCCAATTTTCATCATTTTCAAATTACCTGCATAAATTGACCCTCCAGGGGGGGGGTCAATTTATGCAGGTAATTTGGTTTTATAAAATCATTTGCATTCATTGTTATGAATATTTTTAATTTTTGGAAATCTGAAGGAACATCAAAATCTTATTGATTTAAAAAAGGACTTGATTTTTGTTTGGTTTAATACATGTTTCATAGTAGTAGTATGAATACTTCAGAACATACAAGTTAAAGATGATTCCTGAGTTCCTCTATGTTCACTGTCAGCCTAGTCAAAATGACAATCTTCCATCAGACTTGAAAGCAATTATTTGTCTTCTGTTCTACCTCTTTTGTATCTAAAAGGGGGTCCAACTTGAACCATGCTTTAAAACCAAGCTGACTTAATAAGACATTACTTCTTTCATTTCCTGCATTTATAATTTAGGTAAATTACTTCCTATCAAACAATGTCTGGCTTGATCTTTCATTTTATTTAATATTGTGCTAAAGCCATGAGGTGAATCATTGTTTAGCTTGTGATTTCAAGCCAGTTTCCCTCTCTCTCATACTGAATTCAGCTACATCTCAAACTCCTCTGCAGTGAAATAGGAAAAAAAAAAAATCTCTCTCTCAGATCTCAAAATTTGTCCTAATTTTGAATTTTTTTTTCCCTCATAAAATCAACTAGCTTTTGGCCTGTACCTTATAATTTAATCTGTATTAGGACTGGTTCTGAAATCAAGAATTATTATGTGGTATTATTTAGGTCTCTGCATGGTTACAAGGTTGATCACAATTACCCAACAAATTGAAATTATTCTTTTATTTTTCTTTGTTAAATTCTTTCTAGAACAGAGATATCCATTAACAGTCAACACTATGCTGTCTTTAATTCTTTTCCTAATAAACAGTTCCATTATCTTCCAATAAATTCTTTGTAGGGATCTATAGATTATTTTCAGGCTTATCTCATCAACTTTTCTCTTTATAACATACCATGAAATTGTTTGAAAAAATTAAACATTTCTTGTAGATATTTTCATGTTAATTTTTGTTTCATTATTTATTTAGATATATATATATATATATATTTTTTTTTGTGTGTGTGTGTGAATTATGCACACAGAAAGTTGTAAACTATTGGACAATTAGTATCATGAGGACTATGGGTTAAATAATCCAGTTCGTAGAGACCAAACATGGAACTTTCTCAAGCTACTTTAGGCCTTCAATAAACCATGTGGTGGTTTCACGCAGGGCATTGAAATCGTACATTGCTTAGAGACATTCACGAATGAGTGCCCACAATTGGTTTGAATCCAGGACTTTAGATGTCATCGGTAACATCAAAGCTTTTTTTTTGCATTGAGGATTGCACTAGACCTTTAGTCTGCTGTTACCTTTCGTAATATATACAAAAATTTTATTCTTGTTGGAAAAAACTTATCGTAAGCATCTAGAAACTTTCATCCTGCAAAACAGGCTGGATGAAAAACCCAAAATTCTAATTAAATAAATTAAAATTTCTGTATAGAAATCTTAAATTCCTACTGTTAAATGCTTTTCTTTTATGCTCACTTTATTTCACAGTGGTGGCTTAAAACTTGTTGACCCTTGCCGCTACAGAGAAATTAGATCACTGAGGAATCCCACTTTTATTGATCCCGATCATACCCTGTAAATGTACATCCAGTTTTTGAATTAGCATTCATAACTTAGTCATTATCAACAAATCCTTATGGCTAGAAAGACAGAGTTCAAATTCCATTAACTATGTGAACAACCTTTATGAGGTATTTCAACTGAAGGCGAATTAACTGATCTTAGACGAAGTGAGCAGGATAATTTCATCATTGACACTCGGGGTTTTTCATCCCGCAAAATGCACCAATCTCACAGTCGTAATTGCTTTGGTTATAATTCAAAACAACCCAACAATCTTCCAAGTAAATATTTCTTGATCCATGTTCGTCAGTAATATTTGATTTCGCCATATTTTTCGAAACCTGCTAACCACGAGTAGTTCAATTCATTCCATTTGTCATCTTAGAATTATCCAAGCAAATTTTCTTTTCTTTTTCCTTTGCTCCTTTTACTTATTTTCTCTGGAGAAGTTGCATTTGCAAAATTTGATATTGTAGAAATTACATGTCTGTTTTCTAAATTTTATATACCCTAATTTTCTTATATTACAAATAGTAGCCTTCAGAATTATCATCTAATACCTTTTATTCTCCAAAGAAAGAGGCCCTTTAGCTATAACGTTTTTGAAGATTAAAGAACAGCCAATCTCTGCCTTTAGCTGTTGATAACTGGCTCAAGACTATCGATCATTTCATAAGCATCCATGGAGAAGAGTATAGAAGACAGCCGATGACACCTTAACACTATATGTTATTGTCTGAATTAGTGTGCATTTTAACATTACTTCTAATTTTCTTGAGCGAGATTAAAAATTCGAGTTGCCAGAAGGAAAAAAAATCCCGCTTGCCTGTGCCTAAAATCGACTAATTCGGGAACCAACTTACAAATAAGTATAGAACGCATAACGGTCTTGTTTATGGCTGGCCAAGCGCTACAAAAGCAAATGTCATCTCCCAGGCCCTCTCCTTCAAATATTAGTTAAGAAATAGATAAAACTTCCATGAATGCCACGAAACAGGCTATTTTAATTTATGCAATTTATAATACAAAAAAAAAAAAATTAAGACTAAGGAGAACCACCTTCCCCTTTAGGGAAGTTTTTGTGTTCACGAGGCTGGTTTACTGAGATGAAAAACCCTGCTATTCCTGTATGAGACCAGCTAACTTGACTTCAGTTGAAAAGCCCCAATAAAAGATTTTTCGTGTCGTAGATAGGGTTCGAACGCAGGTCTTTCCAACCAGAGGGATTCGAATATTGAGATTCGTTTACTGAGATGAAAAACCCTGCTATTCCTGTATGAGACCAGCTAACTTGACTTCAGTTGAAAAGCCCCGATAAAAGATTTTTCGTGTCGTAGATAGGGTTCGAACGCAGGTCTTTCCAACCAGAGGGATTCGAATATAAAGGCTCTGGATAAAAATGTAGGGTCCAGAAAAGTTTGTGTGTAAAATAGGCAAAGGTTTGACTTCTTTATGCACATAGCTGATACTCATTTTAGTGATGATGTTTTTACTGATGGCTTAGGATTAGTAGTTAATTAATAAACATATATATATATATGTATAAACGTATTTTGTATAACTTTACCGGGTCGAAATAGCCCCACATTTCTATGCTAACTGAATCTTAACAGTTGATTTTAGTGAAGTGATTATTTCATGTAACTAATTACAAATACGATCATACCCCGAAGTTACGAGGTAGGTGGGACCAACAAAAAGCGCGTAAGTCGAATTCGCGTGACTCGGGGTATAATTTTGCATGTAATTTATTTATACAAACTTACAAAATATTAGTTAATTGGGACCAAAGGTTTACAAAAACACCTATATTTTTTAAGAAATATAATCATAATTGTAGTTTTTCGTACATAAAAAAAGAAAGTTATTTCGATGTCAATGGTTTCATAAAATCTAAGATTCGTTTGACAGCATGTCTTTTCTTGTCACGCAAAATTTCTTCATTGCAAGCTAATGATTTTTTTATTCCTTGACTTGTGGCTACAATTTGTTCCTCATTAGAATCTATGTCCCAAAATCTGTAAACCTTTCTTTTACGATTGTTCTTACTGTGGATTCCTGTAGATCGAACTTCTTTGCTAGCTCACAAATTTTCATTCCGCCTTCAAAATCCTTAATAATAATGTTGAGTTTTGTTTCCAAAGTCAATGTTTTTCTTTTCTTGCTAGCTGTAGAAGAATCGGACTTATTTCTTTTGGACGACATTATTATTTTTTATGTGATAAAATTTTTATCAAGAACATGACATTAAAGAATCGCAAGGTTTGTAGACTATAAAAATCGTGTATGAATGGAGACCGCGCGAAACACGTCAATGCTTGTTCACATCATGTGCGACACTGGCGAATGCGGCCGGCGCCGGAAAGATACTACCGGGAATACGTACATATAAGAAACCGCGTAAGTCGGGGTATGACTGTACCTGTTTTTATTTCTTTAGGAATTATATACATTCCAATGTTTATCTCATTATCTCCCTTATACTCTCTTTTACCTTGCGGTGTCAAGGGTCCATTGATCATCGGACCTCAATCCGTTTACAGGTAAGGTGGTCAGCCCTATATATCCTATGGCCTGTAGTGTTAAGTTCTCAAGGCCAGTTTGCCTGCTTTGCGGGATGAAAAACCCCAGAATAAGCTGGGGAAAAAACCCTGCTGTCCACGCCCAAGACTGGCTAACTTGGCTATGGCTGAGGAAGATCCTTCAGCTCCTCACGTCACCGACGGGAATCGAACCTAGGCCACTCCTTCCCCAGGCATATGGTTGCGAAGCGCATAGCCACTAGGCTAACCGCGCCATTATGTTTATTTACTATTCGAAAAAAAAATCGCCTTTTATATCAAGACCATTAACTTGCTTTGTTTCTTTAAAGTGTAGATCAAATAAGGATCTGAAAGATTAAACTTAAACTCTGATCAGTGTCAAATTCTATTCTGAACCCTACAGCAATATTCATCTAATAGTAACCATTATTTAAAAGAAAAATCAAAAATTTTTTTTGAATTCCGAAAAATGAAAAAACGTTCCTGTTTCGTAACATATATCATCACAGTTACAACCCATGATTGGTGGCTGGATGGCAGAGGAGAGTGAAACTTCAGTTTTATGATTGTATAAATAAGTTTATAACTTACGTTTCGGTTTTTTTTTTTTTTTTTTATATAAAATTGCGTGAAATATTTACTTCATTTACAAGTTAGTGCTGTATACAGTAAGTGGAGCGCATTTACCACAGATCTATAGTTCAATGGACTTAAAAACAATCAAAACCAGTTTAATATCTAGAACTGCACGTTTAGTGATGTATCACTCTTTATGAAGGCTATGCCTTCTTAATGTCGTAGGTTTTAAAGGAACACAGCACCGGAACGTTTTTATTTTTTTTTTACACCATCTCATGCAGATTGTCAACGTGAAGAGCTTAAATTAATTTATGTCAGAATGAGATAGATTAATGATGACAGGTGAATTAGATGTGTTGCAAAATGTTTTCAATGTGCTTTATCTTCTGACGCTGTGAGTGAAATTATGGACTGAAAAATTGAACATGATCGAGTACGTTATCTTCATTCGTCTGAACGTATAGTGCTTCTGCTTTATTTAGAATATATTTTCTTATGTTAATTCTAAAGAAGAATTTGAGAAAAGGTGATAAAATCACAGAAAGGAAATATAAGATAATATCTCCAGGGTTGATATTTTCTTAGTATAACCACTTCATACAAAAAAAAAAAAAAAACTTTCGATTGCAGTTCTTGAAGGAGACAGCCAGCCATAATATATATTCTTTTTCCCCACTCATTTCTAATAATAATATATTGAAAATCACTAAAAACAAATACTGTATTCTGTGCGGAAATACAAATACAGACAGTGTCGTTTGCATTTCTCTATGGAATACCTTTCTCCCCGCCCCACTCGTTCCTCGCACTAAATCCATGTAAACAAGACCTGAGCGCTACAGCGTCATTCGCCTGTCTTCGCAAAGAATAACAAGAACGAGGCAGGTTTCCTACTTACGAACCTGAGGCACAACAAGCAACTCATTAGGTTACTTAAATGCCTATTGGTGTCCTACACACGAAGCCAGTTTTCAATTAATTTCTCAATAGGCCAATAAGCGTTATCAAGACTTGTGTCTAAGGAGGGATCCACACTTGATAGATAAGCTAAAGACTTTCTTGTTAATCAGAATTGATGTGCTGTTCATTTTTGTAAATTCTGAAGGCCTTTTTATCTTCATTAATTATCCCACGGTATTCGCAGTTGACATTAACCTTCCTCTTTATTCGTTATCGTTTAATAATTAGCATTCTGGTTGGATTTGTCAGTATTTCTCATCAACTATACTTTGTATCTTTTAAATGTCTTACATTTATTCCTTACATTTTAATAAATGATATTCATCGTATATTCGAACACGGAAAATCAAAATCTCCTTCATGAGATTCTTATCTAAATGAATAATGAATTATGTGATCTGAGTAGTTCATGTTTTAATGTATTTACTTTATTTTGATCTAGAGCGATGGGTAAATGAAAGACTTTTCCAAAGTGTCAAATTTAAATAAACAATTGGAATATATTAAATTATTATTAACAAATCTCAATTCTTGAATATTATTATCGTAATTCTTTGTTACACATTTTGATAATGATAATATTTATTTTTAATGGCAATCATCAATATTTACATTTATGCAGCCTCTGAACGGTCAGTAGTTTCAAATTACCTGCTGTCGAGAGTTTAAAGTAAATACATATTTTTCATTGTTTATTTATGCTTCACCGATTGCATCATAGATGTCGTTGTCTGTTATTAGGTAATATGATCGAAAGCAAAAACAAAGTTGGAATATATTATACAAGTGAAACTAACCAAATAAAACTGAATTTTTATTGCTTCGTTTTGTGAGAGTTATTTAAATAATCCACACGCGAATTTAAATGAAACCGGACGTGTAGGTTTTATGCCAACAATATTTTATGCCGGTACTAATAATGAGTTATTACTAAAAACCCTGTTTTATTCATGGTCTACAGCATGTGTTAACAGTTACTGCATGCTGTATAAAACATTTCGGTTTTAATCCATTGCTAGCTAGAGTTTCGTGCACGAGCTATCATATGTAAATGGCAATTGGGAAAGCCCATCTCATGCACGCAACGTTACAAACTATTTAGACAGCTGAAGCCATTAGCATTTTTATAGGTGCGTGTGATTTTATCGTTTCTTTTGAAATTACTTTTTCGGCTGCAATGATAATTTACAAGTAACGAACTCCCGACAGCTAGGTGGTGGTCGTGGTTTAATTAACCAAGACAAGTAGTTATTATTTTTACACCTGTGTTCGACACCGTGCCTTTAATTGGATGTTATATCATTCAGATGCTGATTGCGTTCTAAATGATTTCATTGAAGAGGAAAAAAAATGATGAATCGTTCTTCATATTAAGGATGTTTGAGAGAGGGGGAAAAAATGGTGGAAATCACGCCACTTGGAGAAAGTGCTACGGGGAAGTCACATTATTTTATCGTTAACTGTAGCGTACATTGGTAATTTCTTGCTATAAGTATGACAGAAGATGGCGTGACTTGCGTGTATTTGGCTCGCTAACAAGTATTATTGTAACTCTGAAAACATTGCCGTATAACTTGGAAAAGCGGAAATAGTACATTAATTCCATGTTTCGTTTTCGTAAGCGCTTTTTTAAATCGTTGCTTACTTGGTGTGCTGATGCTTCCTCTTTTTAAAAGTTTTTATCTATTTGCGCGTGAGCTATTTTTAATATTTTCCTCTCTGTGCGTTTGCCTATCTATTTTGCCTATGCTTGATAGATATTTTTAAATCTTGTGAATGTAAAATAAAAATAAAAAGCAGTATATTTCCCTGGAAATACTGCTTTTATTTCATAATAAATTACAAAAGGTAAAGAATCATAGACAGTCAAATAATAAAACACAGACCAAGTTATTATGGATAATGTAGTTATATTAGTTGTGTTATCTACTTGGTTTTGATGTCGCCTATTACTCAGAGGTGGTGGTGTGAAACTTCACCACACCCAATCTCCTCACAGTGGTTGCAATCGCTCACTTATTGCTGGGGAGGGAGGGGTTCCACTTTGCAACATTTGTTTCTTTTTGTAATTGTGTGTGTCTTTTTATTTAAAAAAAAAGTATTCAAATTATAATAAATACGATTTTTTTTATTTATTATTTTAAGTAGTCGACAAATACAGTAATATGCTAGTGTATCTATTTACATAGCTTATGAATATGAGACAGAAAGAGAGAGATTAGTATACTTTTAATTAGCACATAAGAACTTACATTGTAAGACGTCTATTATTCTTCAAAAAAATTAAATAAGCTTAAGGTTTTTTTTTTTTTTGTTTTTTTTTTTTTAATGTAGCGTTTAAAAATGTTGGAAGCTTGCCTTTACTCCGATAGTGGAATAAAGTTTTTTTTTTTTTTTTGATTCTCTCTTCGCAAGACGCTTTCTGAGGAGTTGAGAATTTGGGAACTTCAGTTTTTCATCCCTCAAAACATGCAAACCTGCAGTTGACAGACATAATAAACTGACCTCATAAGTCCCTAGTTATTTCGGTCTGTTTCCAACAATAACCCTCGACTCCTTTGTTATGCCACTTAAGCTCTCGCTTCTTCCTGACACAATCAAGGTTTATGTATGGTAGTTACGCTCGTTTGCTGATCGAGTTCCCCCCCCCCACACACACATACATACATACATACATACCCCATTGTCAGCAGTATAAAGAATTACTAGAGACAATAAGAAATATGTACTCTATGTTACAAATATAAACACAACGGGGTAAATAAGTAAGACAAAAAAAAAAAAAATTCAGAGGAGTATAGAATTACCAACTCGAGAAAAATGGGGGGGGGGGGTCAGAATCTTTGGTTAATTTCGAACGAGCTATTGTTGCATTCGTGATTATTTTAGAGAGAAAAAAAAATTGTAAAACTTATAGTACCGTGGATGAGCTAAAGAGTATACGTACAATCCCGGAACTCTTCCCTAAAGATTAAACAGAAACGCAATTGCAACGACGTCGCAACATTTTTCCCTTCGGGTGGAAAGTGTCCTGGGTTCGATTCATAAGGACTTTTCAATCGAAAGTGAGTTACATACAGAGGTGGAAGGTCGTTGGACTAATCCAGTGAAATCATGTGTCAAGTAGAGGAAAATGCAATTGACATTTTAAACACATTAGCCTAATGATGTTAGTTGCGAGGTCAATGATCCCCCCCCCCATCCCATCCATCCTCATCTTTACACAAATGAAGTAGATGGTGTTGGTTAACGGTTCAGATATAAGAATGATTCTCAACCAAAAGAAACGTCGGAAAGAGCACTTCGATATATGTGAAGTAAAATATGCTGATCCCATATTTTAAAAGATCATCGCCCCTTATTACTTGATAATAAATTACACTTAAAAGAGGTTTGTTATACAGTTTGACGCCATTAGGTGAAGTTTAGTAGCCAATAAGCAGTTGATTATTTTTTATTATATTTTTGAATAGATTTAACTATTTATTTACATATTTGATGTAACAAATAATTAATTAGCTTAAAACATGTTTTATAGGAAGTAATTTTAATACGAACTTAATTATTTGCCATAGTATCGTATACACTTCTTAGTAACGCGTATCAGGAATTATTATTATTGACTAGTTCTGATGTGACTACTGCCTGCTAAGACTGCAGTCTGGGATTCTCCTTTTGAATACGTTGCTGAAGGTGCCTTGTTAAAACCATTCAATTTAAATTAGTCGTTGTTCTTCCTTTATATTAAAGAAAATGTTGTAACTTATGAATAACAACGATTTAAGACTGATTATGTATTGCTGTTTGGAGTTAAGCTTTATGAGGTGAGTCCTTAATAATGGCAACATGGAGAAAAATTAATCTTGTCTTTATTGTACAGTTTCAAATACGAAAAATCTATTCTCAGAAATAGAGACATGCAGGAACCAGAGCCAAATATACAACCCCGTTTGGTTCATGCCCTCACGCCCCTAAGCGTCACAATTACAATAATGATACAGTGGGAGAGGGGGGGGGGGTCAGAATCTTTAACGTCAAATTCGATTTATGGTGTGTGGCCTCTTTTTTTTTTTTTTTTTTATTGCCGCTGCTCCAAGCGTCCAGAGAACGAATATGTAATTACCCCATACTCCTAATACTCTCCAAAAGCAGGGGCGATATTCGGACGAAACAAAACAATCGTATTTTTTAAAGTCCCCCAACCCGCAAATGTCATCTCGTTCGCCACCTGTTTCCGACAGTAAAGATATCCCATAGAGAGTGAAGATATTTCATTGGTTGGTTCCCATTGTTAAAATGCCCCCTTTTTTGAAAGACAACACGATTTATCTTATTGTAATGGTGACAGGGGGGTTGTAGAAGTGAGTTGTCTCGGATAACATAATGGTTTTGTGATTTATAGGAGTACCTAACCCAAGTTAGGCAATTCTCACTCAACTGAATCAAGCTTTGCGGTCTACAGAAGCAATTTAACTTATCCCCTCACCCACCTCCCTTAACGGATGTATAGTGAGAACCCTCATTCCCGTTGGACGATTAGTTTTCTCCTTATTTGCGTTAGGGGTGTTCCTAAAGTGCTTTAAGGGCAACGTAATGAAGCTGTTAACTCACGTCTGTAGAGAGCGTAAGCATTTATAGCCACGGAATTGGCTCTAAGAGTTATTATACTATCATTAGTATATGCCTCAGGACAAGCACTCGAAATGAAAAAAAAAAAAAGAAAGGATACTTTTTTAATAAAAAAGAGATGACAATTCCATGGCTATCACATTTAATATTCTGTATTAGCTGATATAAAAAGAGGGGGAAGCGCCACCTATCTCCTACACAGAGACAAAATCAGCAGTTAACAAATAATCGTATTAAAGTCTAAACCACGCTAATCCCCAGCTGAGAAATATTCTACTAGTGGCCCAGGTGATCGTGATAATAGATCCGTTTGACCTCTGTGGAGAAGCCTTTATCATTGGACTGCACAGATAGTGTTAATGCATCCTCCTTTGTTCTCAAACTATGCTATTCGAAAATTAAAGGAGAGAGTGAGAGAAGATATCAGCTGTTTACCATAACTGAGATATTCTAAACCTGCTGCCTAAAAACATCTAACTATATAACGACCAATTTCCTGTGTTCAAAAGAAATTTATCTTTACTGACATCATAATTTTACTTTCAAAGATTATTTTCCATTCCGTGATACCCTTAAATGTGGGGGCGGGCAACGAAAAGATGAAACTATTACCTCAAAGCGATAAATTCGACTCTGGTTTTGCTATGCATGGAAGATTATTTATAGTTGCACATCCAAGAACCAGGAAGACCGTTAAAGTGGTCTTACGTAAAAAAAAAAAAAAGCGAAATAGATGATGCTAATCACTGTTGGGAAGGATGTCCGTGGGTGTCGGTTCTTTAATAGACTTGTAAAGAATGTAGTTTCCGAGATATGAAGAAAGAAAAAAGATAAACAAAGTGGGTGAGGGGAGAATTACGAACATCAAAATAACGTATAGAATTAATTGCCTATTTGTACACTTTTTCAACATTTCTACGTACTGCAATAGAAAGGCAAGAAACGCTAAGATTTTACAACGCTTTGTTTCGTTCTTCGAATCCATTTGTACGTAGATTGTTGTTTCAGATATTCCTTATTCTAATTTTACAGCCTGTCTCTCCGCGTATGTCCCATTGCCCTGTAGTCAGCCAGGCGCTGAAAACAAACAGTCCACGTACAGGACAAGGGGAAAGGGGGGAGAACTGTCCCAGACAGACCTTTACATTTGACCTGAGGTAACAAAGCCGAGGACACTAAATCTTGTAGTGAGTTCACCTTCACGGCTATTGCTTTCTTACAACCAACGAGTGCATAATCATGGGAATGCCTATTTCGTATACACCTTTCATGCTTTGTTAACTTTGCATGTTTAATGCGTTTGTAGATAACTTTAATTAAGTCTTCGACATACTGTTTAGTATACTACGTGAAAATTCCAACGTCCAACACTTGTTAATTTTCAGCAAAAACTGAAATTGTCCTTATAAGGACTGGCTTAAAGGGGCGAAGCAAGAATGCTTTTCATCTTCCCCGTTATCTGTAGGGAATAAGGTGTTATTGAGCTATTAAAGCTCTGATCATGGCAGGAGGGTAACAGCAATAGCCGAGCCTCCGTTAGAACTTCATTGGCTACAGCATTGCCATCCATTACCCTCCCAGGATTTTCACAACTGAAATTGTCTAAAAATATTTTTTCGTTAATGTCAAATATAAAAGGTGTATGAACAAAATAACAATTAAGATTCTAAAAAAAATTATCTTTTCTTAAAATAAGAAATTTGAGCAGTTTTTTAAAAGTTCTATCCTTTTTTAAAGAGAAATCTTATTAATAATGATAAGTTATTGTTTTTTGTACTAATTTATATAACAAGTGTTCAGTTTATTTTTCTTGATATTTTTAACTTAAACTTGTTCTCCTCCCTTTAATTCTGAGTAAAATATTTGCTTAGAAAAGACTTTAGCCACGTGCATCTAGAAACAAGTTTTTTTATTATTTTTTTTTTTTTGTAAAGCTGGTTCTAGAAATTATACTTTTTCTAGTGGCATTGAACCTGTTAAGCTGCTATAGCATTATAAACACTATGAACTCTACACTTCAGAAATGCCGCCCATTCGTTTATAAAAAGTTTATCTGTGTACGAGGATGATAACCTCTTGAACCAGGACTCTTTCGTTTATGCATAATTTTTAAAAGAGAGATAACTTGCAGGAAACTGACTTAACTTAAAAGCTATGAATACAGAACTGCGGTACAGCTCATTTCCTTCAGTTTTTTTGTTATTTATTTTTCTAAACTACTACATTGTAGACACTTCAACTGACATTAAGCTCCGATTGTCAAGTGGCGAAACATTAAAGTTGCCGCTGAAAAACAAAAATATTGCGACAGGAGTGGATTTTTTTTTTCCCCAGAAATTCTTTTAAATATCAATTCATCGAGAGAAATAATTCTATCGATTGTTACTACATACACCGAAATATATAACTCTGTTTTAATTTTATTGTTTCTAACAAATAAGCAAATAAAAGGGTGAGGTCGTAATAAATAAACCGCGGCTTCATAGTCAGGCTACCGGCATGCGTGTCTCCATATGCATATAAGCCTACTCTATCAAACATGGAACTGGCTCTCGACAGATCTCAAGTAATAATTATAGGATTGTGTTCAAAAGCATGTAATCAAGTGTGCACCCCCCCCCCCATTGAGAAGTCACTCTATTGTGGCAATAACTCTTTGAACACGAACTAAATATCTTTGGAAACAGGGACAACGAGATTAACAAGTCAAATAATCATTGTCTGGGGGATTTGGGGAATCACTTGACAATAATTACTCCGTTGGAAGTACAATAGTGAAATTTATTATACCTTAAATCATGCTTTTGTAAAATTATGAAATACACCTTTACGCAAATCTGGCAATTCGGACCTGAAATTTGTACAGTATTAGTGTTGATAAAAATACACTGGTTGCTATCGATCACGCAGATGTAAAAATAACCAGTTAATCTTTGTTCAGTCAAACACCAAAAGCTTGTTTACGGAATCCCATGGGTCAAATCGCTCTCCTTATAGAGTTGCTTTCATCCCTTGCAATAAAAATATCATCTCGTGGCAATACACGGAGGATAGCAAATCTCCCTAGAGTGAAGATCATTTTATCTCCCACTAATACAATTTGCTATTGTCATTGTGAGTGTATAATTTTGAGTGACGTCAATTTGCAGCAGTCATAGTGACTTTGATAATTCGAGGCGAATTTTTTTTTTTTTTTTTTCCCCTCTAGTCGTGTTGTAAATTTGGAGTTTAATTTCGTACACTACACCAAAAATGGTGTAATGGGCGAAAATTACCAATACACACTCATTTCGTTCAATACGTTGTCACTGGATTCAGGTTATGAGGTCAGTGTATTGTGTTTGTTAGCAAAATTACCACCCCGTTATCATCCTAAACGGGATTCGAACCCAAGTCTTTCCAATCAAAAGTCATCGTCGTTAACGACTAATCTAAGAAACTCGAAATGCACATAACTGTAACGCAGGATGAACAAATGCAAAGAGAAAAACTGAGAAAGATTTCGAAACGAAGTAAATAGGAACTTAGTGAGTGCAACTCGTCCCGAATATGCTTAAGATGTTTCCGAAGTAAGGTTGCATGCAGAGTGACTTTAATTATCAGTCTATGGTCTAGTTCGCGTCCGTCCTTTTCGTATTTAATTTTCTTTACAGTATTATTCGGTAATCTCAGAAACATTGAAACATTGATAGTAGCCAGAACACTGCTACCAGTGCAATGCGGCCCATACGGACTAGAAAATTCCACTCGTAATAACGAAAATAATAAAACCGTGCTATCGTTACAGCCGAACAACATTTGCTATATTTAATATTATAGGCATTCCTATATTAATTATTAAATGTTTGATTTTGCTAGTTTTAGGATGGTCTACGCTGTCGAAAGTAGGATGTAGTGATGGTACAATTTGCGAAAATTTCTCCAACTACGCATTAAAATGCGACAAAACCTTAGATCGAGAATTTCCAAACTACAGCTTCGCTACCAGTCAGTGCAAACGATTTACAAAATGAATGCTTGGAATCCCATTTCAGCTCATTTTGGGAAGGTCTGAAGAACGATATATGCTCTGCCGTTTTGCAAAGATCTTGGGTCTAATCCCAACAAAGACACTGTTCTCATAAGGAGGTTGCCGTTTTTTTTTTCTTTCGCACAAAGAATACACACGATTTACAGCTGTCTTCATGGGCTCTGAGAGTCCAACTATTCTCAGTCTTAGTTCGACGAAAATTTAGTTTCTGTTTTTACGATTAGTAACGAAAATTTGACTCATCTCGGACAACTGAAAAAAAAAAATATTGTCAGTATTTTCTAAGATAATTTTTATTATCTTTAAAAGATTCTTGACGTACGTAGAACAACGTCATTTGTGTTCATAGCAACTAGTTTCACTACTATTATCTAACCTACGATAATCAAAAACAAAAATTGATTATTCAGCCAGTTTGTCAAAATTTGTACTCTCCGGTCTTAATCTAAGTGTCTTAACGAGTTTCCCTGCTTTTATTGTTCTTCTAGGTATAAGTCGTTTTCATCTCAACTCGGAATATCTCCATACCAAAGCTATTCCAATTTCTCCCCTTACCCCCTCTTTCCTCTACGATCATCGTATTAAACACTGTCATTCTGTATTATTAATGTCACTGCTGAGAACATTATTATTTTTTTTCCCCGTGTGTTAATGAGACTTGGTCGGCCTCTAATGTCTTTTTGTTCCTTTTACTTATAATGAGATGAGCGCTATCCCCCTCTGTCTCGCCAGATCTCTTAGCAGGTGATTAGCTCTCATCTTCTAGTGCACCTTACACGTTCACATTAGCGTCCCTGGGTGTGTTTACATACCATAGGAAATAAAAAAAAAAAATAATAATAATAATCTATTTGAGAAAATTCACGTTCCTTTATTGAGTCGAAGGGGGAAGCTGATTAATATCCGCACGTCCAGTGGCAAACAGCCTAATGGATTAGGGAGATAATGCACTGTGTGCGAAGATTACAATGCAGATTATTACCCTAAGTAGTCATTAACCCTTTCCTAACCTCACCTGCTAGCTTCTAGGCAACACACGGGGGCCCGTAACGGAGGTCATTAAGATCCCGTGAGGTGTCCCCCCAAAAATCAATCATCTACAGAAGGAGCAGGCTCCGGCTGTGGTAAAAGCGAGGCGCTTAGAACGGGCGCGTTCCGCTGTCAGCTCGCTGTTCTCACGTGCTATCGAAGCAGCTTACGGGAAAAACCATCTACGGAAGGATGTTCTACTTGGTTGCAGTTTCTGTTGTTATTGTTGCTTTCGTTAGCGTTTTACGGCGCCGACGTGCTTTCAATTAGGTGGTCATTCTGTGTTTGTTGCTGCTGCTAGCCTTCCGGACCGATAAGTCGACGGTGAAAGACGTTCCGATTCCTTGTGCGGTTGACAGTTGGGATGACATATGGCTTTCGTCATTAGCGATGCGACCAATCGTAGGTTACTTGCGCATGCTATGACTAGCAGGAACCCCAGTGCGCAAATGACGTGCCACGGGTACGACTGCTTTCTTTCCCCTTATCGCTATAAATCTGTCAGCATTGACTCCCCTGGGTTCTCGGCCTATCACAACGCTAGCTGTCACCTGGGTCCGGAGTGATTTACGACTCAATCATCTGCCTCTAGCAACTGTTTCCCTCAGTGCGGGTGGCAGGCTAGGTAATTAGACCTTTGCGGTGATGTTTTCCGATGGGAGGTAACTGTGGATGGGGGTGACACTCCCATCTAAGGGTTGAAGTGTTCAGGGCCGATGCTTTCTTCAAGTACAAGGTTTAAAATATCGCTTTGTGTGTGTGTGTGGTGTCCATAGGGCAATATGAAATACAGAAATGGGCAACACGGAGAGAAGGAAGGTAGGAGAATAACTGAGGAAATGGTAAATATGAGAGAACAGGAAAGGCACTGGAAGAAAAGAATTTAAAAAAAAAAAATAGACAAACAGCTAAAAGGTAGAGCGTGTATGCTCGTAGGACAATAAGAAATATGAGGCGGAGATTGAAAATTAAGAAAATAATATATATATATATTTTCTCCCTCCTGTTGAGAACAGTTCTTGCTTGGTAATATTGACAAGAAAACGAACACAAGACTCGTATTTAATACCAAACTTAGAACCAACCTTGTACTTTTCGAGCCACTTCAAGCCTCCTACAAATATAACACCGAACAATGAAAATCATCTACCACCTAAACGCATTCACAGATGTCTAAATCCCAGAAATTCGTAACCGAAGTTTGTTAGTTCCAAAACGGACATGGTATCTCCTCAGCCGGAAGTGGCGTAGGAATTAGCCTTTAGCCTAAGTTGTCCGACAGCACTCATACAGGGTTTTTCATCCAGAAAACCTCGCTCCGTATTTACTTCGCATAAACCAATAGATTTTTTTTTCTTTCGCTTCTTATGTCGTATATTAGCCATCTCCTAGATTTCTATTGATAGTATGCAGTAATAGTATGGACCTCCATTGTATTACACTATATCTACAGGATTTTAATCATTTCATATTGATTAAAAGCTGCATAAAAATATAAAAAAGTATTTTATAATGTTATCTAATATATATGGAGGAACTCCTCTCCTACCTATTCTCGCAAGAAGTTATAATTATAACAAACAAAACATTGATATCAAGGTTTTATTTGATTACTTGTTTGCAGTTATAAATTGGAAAATATTGGTCGTTCCAGTTTATATTTTTTATATCGCAGTTTATATTTTTGATACATTCAAAATTTCAACATTGATTTGGTCTTTCACACCACATGTATATATGTATATATATATGTATATATATATATATATATATATATTTTTTTTTTTTTTTTTTTTTTATTCAGTCATTCTCGTGGATTTTTGAATGATTTTAAAACCCAGCTGTTCACCTTTTCTCTGTCTTATGTAAGTGGTCTTAGAACTTTATAGGAACTAAATACCTTCTTTGGCGTTTGCAATTAACATGTGAGGATTTAATAAATCTTTTCTTCTATTTTAAAATATTATTCTATAATGTGTGTATGTGTGTGTGTGTACATGCGCGCTACTTCATAGTACGTATGATAATTCAGCCCATGTTTTCGCCATAATTTAATTTGTATTGTTTGTATTCACTGTTGTCATGGTACACAACGCGAGAAGTATTCCTATAACAATTAGTATTTAAAATCAGCGTTATAGATTACTTTTAGATTTTTTTTTTTTCTGGTGAAAATTTCAGTGTATTATGACTATTAATAATAAAACCTACCAATCTGAGTCATTATTTTATTTATTTATTTTCTCGAATGCTTATTTGTATTTAACGAATTATGAATTCTGATGCAACTGTGCCATACAGGAAGTACTACTCATATGAACTTGAGTATTTACGATTTTCTAGTAAGAAATAAATAAGAAACTGCAACTGAAACATTTTACAAGCTGTAGGTATTAAAATCTTCATTCTTATGTCTTGTTGATACAGAATATTATTAATTAATTCTAAATAATACACTCTTTTCTAATTAAGCATTTACGAGTACTTCTTTCCCCTTCAGCTACTGTTTTTTTTTTTTTGTTTGTTTGTTTGTTTTATGCTAGATGGGCGAAGCAAGAATGCTTTTCATATTCCCATAAGAAGAAAATGGATGGATGGGTTAATATAGGGCTATATAGGCTCTGATCATGGCAGGAAGGTAACAGCAATATCCGAGCCTCAGTTAAAACTTCATCGGCTACAGCATTGCCACCCATTACCTTCCCTGGGTACCCATTAGTCGCCTCATACGACATGCATGGACTACAGTGAGGCTGGTATGTGAGTAAAGCCCTCTCTAAAAATTAAGATGATTCCCTTGACCACTCCCTACGAGTGGCCGAAAGATCGTCGAACTCAGTGTTGGTTCCACTCAATGACGCCCCCCCCCCCATCAGCAATGCAAAACCTCTCATATTCCAGGGAAAAGCATCCACCAACAAGGCTCCTCACGGGCCACGCCGGAGAACACTCTCCTCAGAATGCTCTATCATGGCAAACCCCCCGAAATCTAAGCTCCCCCCTTACCAGGAGCAAAATTCCGGAAGAAACCTAAGAGAGCGAAACTCTGCGTCCCATTTTAGAATATTCCCCAGACCACTCCCTACGAGTGGCCGAAAGACTTCCAACTCAGCATTGGTTCCACTCAGTGACGCCTCCCCCCCACACCACTGAGTAGAACCGCTCATATTCCAGAGAAAAGCATCCACTGACAAGGCCCCTCAGGGGCCACGCTCGGAGAACACCCTCCCCAGAGACTCAAAATACTCTCTCGGTCAACCCCCCCCCCTCGAAAAATAATCCTCCCTCACCGGGAACAAAATTTCGGAAGAAACCCATTTTAGTCGCCTCTTACGAAATGCATAGGCTACATTGAGGCTAATACGTAAGTAAAGCCCTCTCTAAAAATCGATTCCCTTCACCACTCCCTATGAGTAGCCGGAAGATCGTCCAACTCAGCGTTGGTTCCACTCAGTGACGGCCCCCACCACCACCGAGCAGAACCGCTCATATTCCAGGGAGAAGCATCCACTGACAAAGCCCCTCACAGGCCACGCCGGAGCGCACCCTCCCAAGAGACTCAAAATGCTCTCTCAGGGAAAACCCACTGGAATCTAAGCTCCCCCCCCCCTCACCGGGAGCAAAATTCCGGAAGAAACCTGAGAGAGCGAAACTCCATTTTAGTCGGCTTTTACGACACGCATAGGTTACGTCAGCGCTATTCTCATCCCGGCCACCACACGGCGATAACAACTATAAATTCACCAGTTCCTTATAATCCTTATAAGGACGAAGCAAGAATGCTTTTCATCTTCGCCGTTATCTGTAGAGGATAGTGTAGGAATAAGGTGTTATTGAGCTATTAAAGCTCTGATCATGGCAGGAGAGTAACAGCAATAGTTAGAACTTCATTGGCTACAGCATTGCCATCCATTAACCCCCCCCCTAGCAACTACAAAAGCGATCTAGTAACCAATTAAGTTATGGATATGAATCCCATTGCCTGGTGTAAGAACTCTTCTTCATTTATTCGAAGTTTTAATTAGATTGAAAGAGCTCTTTTTAATTTTTTGCAGAGTTTTTTTAGATAATATAAAAAAATTATTAATTTTATAAATACTAAAATCAAAATTTAAAAAAAAATAAAACTTTATCCACACCACTGATTCACATCTTTCATGGGTGGAAGTCACATAAAAAATAAAAAGCTTTTTCAAAAAATAATAATAATAATAATTAAAGAATACGAGCTGTAACAGCTGACAACACACTGAGTGATTTAAATAGCACTAAAAACAATTTACTTCTCAATCAATCAAGATTTTGATGGAATCGCCTTTTTCACTTTATTTTTCGGCAAAGTGGATCCTTCGATGGACTTCGATAAATTGATTTCGGTAAATTTTCTGCATACACACCCGAGCATGATTTTTTATTTTATTTATTTTTTTTAAAGACCGAAATAATCTGTAAACAAAAAATTTGTAAACCAAAGCTGTAAACAACCTCTAAAAAGTATATGAAAGAAAATTATTTATTTAATTTCATTATTATTTTTTTTCAAGGAAGACCAATTAACTGATCTTAATTAATAGGAATATTAATAAAACGGCGTATTTTTTTTTTTTTTTTTTGTATTTCCGTTATTTTGAGTTTCATTCTTGTATGATGGTAGAGACATTCCTTATCACAACAATCGAATCTAAACCCTTTATTATTATTATGATTATTATTATTATTATTATTATTATTATTATTATTTCAAGCAAGTTATTTATCATTTTTATATGGCCTTCAGACCCCATGTAAAGTATTCCTCGGAAAACGTAATTAAATGTTAATGAAATAAAGAGCCAAAAGGTTTCACTTCGGCGATGTAAAAATTATTTAAATTAAGGGGATATTTAATCCCACATTATTTCAAAGCCGAAGTGATCTGTCTCCCTTAACGTAAAACAACATGCATCTTCTAGGGGATGAGTTTTACACTAGGGCTAATACTAAGAACAGTGATCGTAGCTTTATCCACCTTTACTGCGAGTTTCCCGGTATTGTACGACCGGGAAACTCCCATTTGCTTATGCTTGGACTCGCCGAACTTGTAGAGTTTGCTATATTCAGCACGAAACTCTTTGATTTCTATCTTAGAGTTTCTTATTCGGCTTTGAAATAATGTGGGATTAAATATCCCCTTAATTTAAGTAATTAAATGTTATTTTAATGATAAGAATCCCAAAATGATGATGACTAGTTTATATAGATAATAAGAATAAGTGGGCTTGAAAGTTCTATAAGTTTAGTCTCCTTAAGATACGGTGGGTGTATCTGATTATTAATAACAGCGATGACATCTGAACAGATAACGAATCAGTTAATAAGCTAAATTAGTTTCCAGATTACAAAGATTCATTCATTCATATTTCTAAGAACTTCAATTGTCGGAACTGAAAGAAGAAAAACTATTTTTTCTCGTATTTAGCACTTCCTTTGATTAAGGGGTCGACTCGAAAAGCTAAATTAGAAAGTACCTTGTAAAATAAGTCAACTGAGGCATCATAACACCTTTTTTTCTGAAGTGGTCATGGCCACTTGAAATCGGACACTCTTCAGTGGGTGAATATTAATCCTTCCTTATCTGGGGTCTAATTTAGGAGTTTTTAACCTTCTTCAATCCAACTAAATCCTTCAAATATTTGTCGCATCCCCTCTCATACATTACTTTGCTTATAATCTTAATGGCTGAAGAATTATTTAATCCTTGTCTGGTAGGAATTAAATCAAATTGATTTTTAAACAAAGTTTAAAATATATAAATCTAAAAAGTATCAACTCCGAAGTACACTATAGACCATACCATCCCCGCAAATCTCTTTATCAAGTTTCTGTAGTTCAGTCGACGAAAACAAGCAAACTGGTCAGAAGAACTCTCGCAGTTAGGCATACGTGCCTTGGAGCCTCATTTGCTTCGGTCATAATTTCAAACAAACAAAAAAAAAAAAGGCCTCTTTTCCCCCACATAATTTTTCCTAAAGAGACTTCGATGGATGAATCGCGTCCAGTGATGGCTAAATCTTTTCCAACACTAATAATGAGATGACGTCACGATGTTGTCTACTATAAACTTTCAATGACAGAATCACTCTTCATTGTACATAGAATATCAAGGTGGTAGCTTAATGTATTAAAATCTATTACTAGTAAAATAGTAAATTTTAAATACTATTATTCATATCTTTGAGTAACAGTTATTGGAGAAAAGTTATAATAGGATAGAAAAAGAATTTGCACCGGAATCGTTTCAACAGATATAGTCTAATAAATATTACTAACTGTATTTATAAAAGCGATATTATGGTTTTAATCGGGAAAAAATAAAAATAATGAAATTAACCTTACTTAGGTTAATTTCATTAACCTACGTAATGGCAGTGATGCTCAGTAAACTAATGCGCATCTCTATTAGCGCCACGATAAGTCAATAATACACTTTATTTAACTAACGTTTATGACATCAACTGGTAACACTCAGAGCAGTTAATGATGAATAATCCCAATTTAAAGGGTTAAGAAATAGGCGTCTCATAGGCAGAAAACTTTAGTAATAATCACGTCAGCAAAACAAAGTATAAATTGATTGGCAAGTAACTTCGGTTAGCGTAATATAACAACTTGTAGAGAGAGAGAGAGAGAGAATGAATGCACTAAAGCTTCCTATGATTGTTTAATTTAATGAGGTAGCCTGAAATAATAGGAGTTAAAAACTTATAAAAAATATTAAACAGAATAACGACAACGCAATAAATAAATAGTGAAAAATACCTTGCAAAAAACATCAAAATTTTGTATGAAATATATAAACGATTAGCTACTTTCATGTGCAGACGATCAAGTATAAACATAATAACGATCAATTCTCCGTGATCGTCTGCGTATTATCGTCAGCGCTGTTGATAAGTGAAAATAGAACTAGATGCAAAAATTACCGAAGTTTTTGAATTGAACATTTAACGGAAGACTTTAAATTAAGAAAACGGTACAATAATAAAATAAGACTCAGATTTGGGTGCAAAGCATCATTTATAAAACAAGAATGACCATTAGAGAAACAGCACAATAAAGTTTCTACGGTTAGGCCTCGAAATGAGCAGACAGAATCAGTCACAAAAATTATGTACAAGTTATAATAATTAATGTTGAATTATTAATGAAATTTTCATAGTGGTAATAATTAATTATTATAACTAGCATTCTTAAATGTCGATTGCAACATCGGTGAAGATTGAATAACAATAGATAAGCTCACAAAGGGGGAGGAATGAAAGTTTTTCATCTGATCGTATGGTTCAGTCAACTCTAATTTTCTTTTGAGGTGATGGTAGACATAATTGTGATGGAAATACTGGACGAAAAGTAGTTTCCAAATGAGATTAATTCATCGAATTGAGTCCAGCAGAACAGCTCATCTTGTGGAACATAATCTAATATTGCTTCTTATGTCACCGTCTGTGACATAAGGCAAATAATTTAATTTTTTTTTTTTAAGTGACAGTTTTCTTGTCATAAGCTGTAACCAACAAATGGCTTATCAATGATAGCTCTTCTGATTAATGTAGACCAGGATACTTTTTTTATATTCTTTCTTTCTTACTATTTATTTAAATGAAGCGAGAAGATGTCACAGAAATAAATGCGAAATGACATCTCGTGAACCCCGGAAGAAGTGCGAATAGATTTGCAGTGGTGACCCCTTTTGACTCTTGCTGGGAAGATTCACATTTTCATGCATGCGTTAACAAGGACAGTAACTTAATGAAAAGTCAAAAGGGGTCGCCACGGGTCACGTTTAAAAAAATGTGTGTGAGAGAGAGAGAGATTCTCTTTATATCTTTGATGAATTAAAAGCAGATACAAATGTTAATTTCGTAAATAAATTCATACACGTTGTCTAAGGTTGGGTTAAGCACGACGTTTTGACTTCTACAAGTTATCACTGGATTCGAACCCAGGTCTTTCCAACCGAACGGTATCATAAAAACCACTGCGCCACCGAGGCTCTTTCGCTTGCAATTTTTAAATTTAAAATCATTTTCTACGTCATAAATAGAACTATGCTTCGTTTGGTAACAATTATTACGATTTTGCTTCAACCGCAAGTTATTAATACATCATGTCGAAGCGATTGATGACCGCTTACGTCATCAATCGCTTCGTATGACTGCAGCACACTTTAGAACATTTTTGATCAACTGCCGCTAACGAATTTACACTATCAGATTTGAATTGAAAGATGCAAATCTGATAGTGGAAAGAAATATGCAAAATAAATAAATAAGAACAGGAGAACCACATGGACCAACACAAAGCGATATTAAAATGTTCAAAAAGATTATATTCTTCCTTCATTTTTAGTGCTATTCAATCATATTGCAATGATTATGGCGACGTGGTTTTAAAAAAATTGACAGTAAACTGTAAAGATTAATTCCCCACTTGCACTCCATAAGAATGTATTTAGGAAGAATCAGAGCATCGGTTGAAGATGATACTGCAGTGTTCAACTTCTCTATAGGAACTAACTACCATTTTAGCGGAAAAATCCCTGATATATGTATATCAACATTTATTGGAACATCTACAGCGAGTGGCATCTGTAATCATTGCCAAAGTTTTATATTTTTATATATATTTTATGCTTTTATAAATATATAATCTGTATATATAAACATAAATGCATATTAAATAACTATATAATAGACATTGAAATATTTCTTTCATAAACTTTAATGTTTTAAACACACCTTTTTTAATAATTTAATTATTGCCTATAAATTTTAAATGATATGCTGATACTCTTTCTGGGAAGAGAGTGAGCGGCTCTTCTGCCTAAACCCTGGGAGGGTAATGGATGGCAATGAAGTCTAACTGAGGCTCGGCTATTGCTGTTACCCTCCTGCCATGATCAGAGCTTTAATTGCTCAATAACACCTTATCCCTACACTGTCCTCTTCAGATAACGGGGAAGATGAAAGCATTCTTGCTTCGTCCCTTTAAGCCAGTTCTTATAAGGACTATAAGATACTCTTCTGAAATTTTCAGAATAGTTATAAATGCACAGGAAAGATACCTGCTAGGGGGAAAAGGTTCTTTAACAATTATCTGCTTCATGACACAGGAGCAAATTAAACCTTGTCTATTTTTATAAAATAATTCTTTGGTTTTATAGTTCACAAATAGGAGGGATTGATAAACCCGAGCTGGAAAGGCCAACATCCAGGCGGTTTATCAGCTCCCTGAGAGTTGTACCACTCAGGCCAGTTCTTTCCCCCATTTTTCTGTTCATTTGGTTCTTTAATCAATGGTTATTACATTGTCTTCGTGATCATTTTGTCTCTTTTGTTTATTTATTTTGGATAATTTATGTTTATTTTTCATTTTTAGCATTTTTTTTGGATGTGAGAGTGATGTCTAAGGACCTTTTAGGCACAACCTCACGGTTATATAGCTAAATTGGCCGAGTGAGGCCTCTTTTATAACCTCCTGCTATCATACTCTATCTTTTGATCTCTTCCCCCTCCCCCCCTCTCACTGCTGGCTGACCCTTAACACTCTTTTATATTATAAGGGCCGATGATGAGGGAAATCAACTCCCGAAATATCTAATATATATATATATATATATATATATATATATATATATATATATATATATATATATATATATATATATATATATATATATATATATATATGCAGGCCACCAAAACTCTACAAGAGAAAATTAAAGTTGGCATCTATCTCTAATGATTTTGACTCTTTAAATTCAGATTTTAATCTCCTCGTTGATTTTTTAATTTTGTCTAAATTGATTTTATTCCAATGTAGGAAGGGAGGTTGGCTTGAGTAAACTCGGACTGAGAAGGCCAACATCAAGATGGTCCTCGACCCTTTTATTTTAGGCGGAATCTCCCGGGCCAGGTCTCCCCCAGTTTGTTCCCTCGTTTTTATTCTTGGCACAGGAAAGATACCTCTTAGGTGAAAAACGGTTCCTAAGGAAATGGTGCGGCCCACCAAAAAATTAGCCATCAGGTCAACTATTATTGGATTTTACAGGTTTTAATTCTTGGTTATACTGGTTTTTATAGTTTTTTCTCCTTTATTTTTATTTTATTTGTTTACTCTTGTTAGATTCTGCGCGGTTAGCCTAGTGGCAACCATATGTCTGGGAAAGGAGCGTCCTGGGTTCGATTCCCGTCGCCGACGTGAGGAGCTTAAGGATCTTTCTCAGACATAGCCAAGTTAGCCCGTGTTGGGCGTGGACAGCAAGGTTTTCCTTCCCAGTTTATCTGGAGTTTTTCCTCCCGCAAGCAGGCAAACCGGCCCCGTGAACACACGCAACTACAGCCATAGAATATACCGGGGAGGCATAGGGCTAGTCACCTTATCCTCGGGATGGGTACGACCTAGAAGGGCTTAAGATAGCTCTGTAACAGGCCAGTAGGCTTAACACGTAGAAGGGAGAAGAAGAAGAGACTCTTGAGAGATATTTTTTAGTGTATTTTTTTCCTTTTTACGACTTTTCCTTTAATGAGTGTAAAGTCAAATAATTGAGGTCTCTTTCTCTTATCTTTTACCATCCGGCTCTATGTGTTTCCTTTCATACCAAATCTCAGCGGAACTTGCGGTGAATAATTTCAATAGTCTATGAATTTGAATGAAAGAGACTTTAAAACAAATATCGAACCATAATATACATAATAATCGCAACAAACAGTTCATGTGACGCATGCACATTATAGATGTCCAAACTACTTATCAGCTGTTTCCTGTCATGGGAAGTATCTAATGATAAGCTACGATTAGTTTGACGTCATATGACGCAATCGCTTGATTAATAGCGTAACCAGCATTAAGCATAAAGTACTGATATAATAATATCATTCTTGCTTTTTTACAAAAAGATCTAGGTAATGTATGCGCAATGCAACGTAATCTGTAAAAAAATCAGCAATTTTTTTTTTTTGCTAGATGGGCGAAGCAAAAATGCTTTTCATATTCCCCGTTATCTGTAGAAGAAAATGTATAGATGGGGTAATATAGGGCTATAAGCTCTGATCATGGCAAGAGGGTAGCAGCAATAGCCGAGCCTCAGTTGAAACTTCATTGGCTACAGCATTGCCATCCATTACCCTTCCTGGGTACCCATTTTAGTCTCCTCGTATGACATGCATGGGCTACAGTGGGGTTATTCTTATTCCGTCCACCACACGGGGTAAAATCAGCAACTCATAATAAATTACTTAATAATAGCAATTGAAAATAGTCGAAGCGTGCAGTTATTGTGGCTCTACTTCACCAAATTAGCCCATTCTAAATTATATGTTAGCAAAACAGTTTTTATATATTTTATTTGTAATCTTTTTAATTTTTATATATTTTATTAGTTTATAAAATAATAATAATTGGTAAAAGTGCAATGTTTAAAAATTTTAGAACACCTTTTATTTATTATTTAATAAAGTATATAAGTTACATCCAAAAAAAAAAAAAAGACAGAAAGAAAGAAGATATGTATAACATAGTCTTTTGTTGTTGTTTTCAACTTTGCCTTAGAATGAGAAATAAACTACATATGCACTGCTTGGAAAGAAGTCAATGGACACCCCCATGGGCAAGGTGCATCGTGCCATGTTGTGAGTCATGTGTTTGTAGCCGGTATAAATTGGAGGAAGATGAGGCTCCCCAACTGTGTCCTGATGAAATGGCTGCGAGAAGGAAACTGACGGAGTTTGAAAGAGGCGCTGTGATAGGATGTCATGCTGCAGGCCTATCTTTTCGACAAATTAGGCCACCCAGGTCAACAACCAATGATAATTCCATACTCAGATGAAAGCGCAGGGAGTCAAGTGCTACCCTCAGTGGAACACCCACCACACTCACCGAAGGATGCCACGAAAGATAATATGTAAAAAACCCCATTCGTCGAATGATACGTTGAATGCGGAATTTCGACCAACCGAGACTCACAACATGGGTTTCCATAGTAGGACCGCAATATGCGAACTCCACATTACTCGACCCAACATGCAACGTCCTCTTCAGTGGTGCAAAGAGCGTGTGTAGTGGGACGTGGGAGCTGGAAAGATGTGTTATGGAGCGACGAATCACTGTACATCCTCTACCCAGCAGATGGAAGGGTGTGGATGTGGGTGATGCCCAGTGGACGTCTCTTACCAGATTGCGTAAAACCAACTATGAAATTCGGAGGTGGCGGTGTGATGGTATTGAACTCCGAGAGATATCTGAACGTTTTGGACAATGCAACGCTTCCTACTTTGTGGCGTTTCTACGAAACTGACTATTGTCTCTCAGCAAGACAATGCTGCTGCTGTAACTGCGTGGTTTGTGGACATGAACGTCGCCACACTTGACTGGCTTCTACAGAGCCCTGATCTCAACCCTATTGAACATCTGTCGGATGAACTGGAGCGTCGGATGAGGTCAAGGGACGTCCCACCTGCAACAGCCCAGGACCTCATTACATTCCTACAGCGAAATTAGGTCCTACATCTTATTAAGGTGAGCGCCATGACTGTGTGTTTCTCAGTCTATGGTGTTCGTTGACTTCTTTCCAAACAGTGTATATCGGTATTTGTGTGCGTTTTATTACTTTGGCATTATAACGAAAAGTAAATCAGTTAGATACAACCAAACAAACCGAACTTTTCTAAAATAGAAGAAACTAGTGGCGCTACCTGTTGTATCTTTTTTGTTGTCGAAAGCGGCAATCTTCATTAGTGTTGTGTCAACTGTTTATGACATTTGTTTCATTAGAAGCCGAGTTATAGTGCCAAGAATGACAGTGTGTTTTGACGAACGGTCGGTCGTCACGATATTCATGCCGTAAGCGAAGAATTCTTGCTATCAATCGCTTCAAAACTTCGAGATAAAAAGTTTGAAGCGATCAGCCAAACGGTGAAAACCGTTTGGCCAGGCGGAACGAATTCTCTGTGGATGGTGGTGTGATGGTTATGGTCATGTTATTTGTGGTTTGGCTTCTGAGCTCTGTGGTATCATGAATGTTGAACTCTAAGAGGTGTTTGAACATCCTGGACAATGCAATGCTTCCTACTTTGTGGCATTGCTACAGAACTGACCATTGTCTCTTTCAATAAGGTTGATGCTACATGTTGTAATTGCATGATTTGTCGACATGAACGTCACCACAGAGCCCTGATCTCAACCCTATTGAACATCTGTGGGGTGGACTTCTCTTGACCACATTCGATGCTTCAGTTCATCCAACAGTCCAGGACTTCATTACATGTCTACAGGAAGAATGGTCCAAAATTCCCATTGATCACTATTGTATGCTTGTGGAAAGCATGTTCTTAATGCCCTTGGGATCGTAGAAACAAATCAGCATTGTTTTACTTTTGACTTCTCCAAGCGACTTTTTTTCGGATGCCCTTCTTCTGGTGTTTCCAATCAGCACTCTGGCGCTTTGTTTCGGGTTCATACTCAAAACACCACGTTTCGTCACCAGTAACGATCGTTTCAAGGAAGTTTGAGTCCTTATGACGGTTTTAATGAGGTCCTTGCAGTGTTCAATTCGATACATTTTTTGGTCGTCGGTCAACTTGTGGGGAACAAATCGCGAATTCAATTTACGAAGGCCCAAACTCTCGGTCAAAATGTTGTTCATAGTTCACTTTGGAATCTCCAATTCATCTTCAATCAATCTCACGGACGATTTCGGGTTTTCTTTGATGAAATCACGCACTTTTTGGATGTTAACTTCGCTCAGCCCAGTTTTTGGACGGCCCGGCTTTTCGTCGTCCTCAAGCGTCTCACTTTGAAACCACTTAAACCACTCGTAAACTTCAGTACGGGATAAGCATTCATCACCGTATGCTTTTACAAGCATTTGATACGTTTCGGTAAAACTTTTACCAAGTTTAACACAAAAGTCAATTGCAGCTTTCTGTTTGAAACTCATTTTCCGACCATTCGTCAAAACACACTGTCACTCTTGGCACTATAACTCAGCTTCTAATGAAACAAATGTCATAAACAGTTGACACAACATTAATGAAGGTTGCCGCTTTCGACAACAAAAAGATTCGACAGGTGGCACCACTAGTTTCTTCTATTTTCGAAAAGTTCGGTTTCTTTTTGGACAGAGGGTTGTTGTAACTTTGGTTTGAGGAAGATGTGGAAGCACTAGTTCTGATCTCAACCGGAAGAACACGTCTTAGACGAACTGATACATTGGTGCCAGGCAGACTAATACATCCGACAATAATACATAGACAGGTAAGCATGATGAAGGAAAAATGGTCCAAAATACTGGTACTGGACTGATATTAGCATAGAGTATAAAGCATGTGCTTGGAAGGATGCAAAACCTAATTAATGCCAAAGGACTGCCTGCACACTATAGAGTTATGGGCAATTTAGATTTATTAAAAATATAGTGGTCCCAATATTTACTTTAACCTAGTGTACACCTGTGTTATTCTTCCAAAGTGGCGCTACAGGCTTCCATACGCGAAAAATAAAATAAAAAAAGTTTAATTTTAAAATATATTTTTCATTTTTATCAACTCTTTTTATCGTTTTTATTTAAAATAACAAAGATATCATTAAGACAATGATTTCGTTTTCAGTTTTCTCTTTCTTGATATTTATAAGTCAATATCGGTAAATGGCTATTATCATACATTCAGAATTTTTTTTATGATCCAAAGAGCCTACTTTTCTAAGAAAATTTTATTTCGGTGTATGCATTTTGTATTTTCTAAATCTTCTTACTGGATGAACCACGTTTAATTTCCACGTGATAGAATCGCTTTGAATAGAAAATCAAATGATCTAATTCTTGTTATAGTGAATAAGTTGGTGAATATGATATTTTGCTTCACTAAAAATATTTGGAATTTTACAGTAAAAAATATTGGTAATATTGTTCTTCAGGAGTCAAGTATTTTATTATTATTATTATTATTATTAAGAGTTCCGTAGATATTATCTTCCTTGGAGTTTTCCTTTATTTTTGTAATATCATATTTCGTTCTATCATACCAATATTTTTACGACGTACTCTTTCGTCTGATTTCATTGTTATTGTTTAATTAGTACAAAGGTTTGAAATAAACTTATCCATTGTGTCAGGATTGACTTTTTTTAATTAATCTTTTTTTTAAATATATTCTGCATGTTATTTTGTTCGCTTAATATGTATTTTTCCAATTATTTTATGAAATGAATTTCTTTTTTATTTTCCCTTTCTGAAGTTGCTCTGCTTTTCGTTTTTCTTAATTAGTTCTTAAAAGAACTGGGCGATGGACGGAGTCCTTGACTCTTTATCCCGTCATCTGAATGAAGAAAATCTATGGATGGGGTATTATTGAGCTAAAAGCTCTAGTCATGGGTGGGTAATGGCAATAGCCGAGCCTCAGGTAAAACTTCATTGGCTACAGCATTGCCATTTGTTACCCTGGAAGTCCTAAAAAGGACTCTTCCTCTGCAAGCTTTTCGTTTTTCTTAGTCCTTATAAGGACTGGCTTAAAGGGGCGGAGCAAGAATGCTTTTCATCTTCCCCGTTATCTGTGGAGGATAGTGTAGGGATAAGTGTTATTGAGCAATTAAAGCTCTGATCATGGCAGGAGGGTAACAGCAATAGCCGGGCCTCAGTTAGAACTTCATTGGCTACAGCATTGCCATCCCTCCAAGGGTATTAATCACCACACCTCATGGTCGATTCAACGTGACAATTGACATTTATGTCTTTAGGGGAAGCAAGACGCTTTTCATATTCCCCGCTATCTGTTGTGGTTACAGTGAGGGGAAAATTTATGAGCAGTTTGCTCGCCCTGAATGGGCATGGAGATTATGCATCGCTATAGGAGTCTAATATAGCTTTTGTTCTTCTATATTTGAATATGTCCGTTGCCTCGTATGCTGCAGCTTGCTGAACCAAATCGTTGGGGTTTTGGAAAAACGTCTTTAGGAAAAACTTGGATGCTAAGGATTGTAGAAAAGAGAAAATATAGGGAATATTTGTATCTCTATGAAGTTGATTGTTTCTAACATACCACGGGGCGTTCAGAATCATTCTCAAGCACTTGTTCTGCACTCGTTGTATTTTGATAATGTTAGTATTGGAGGTGTGGCTCCAGGCTGGAGAGGCGTAGGTGATTATAGGACGAATCGTCATCTGGTATAGTTGCAATTTGATTCTGTTGCTGAGCTTGCTATTTCTATTAATTAGCGGATAGATCTGAGCTATGGCTTTAGATGCCTTTGCGCACGCAGACTTGATGTGTTGGTTGAAAGATAGCTTTTTGTCGAGAATTACACCCAGGTATTTTGTTTCTGTCTGCCAGGGAATTTTAGTATTGAATAGTAACACATCTCCTGCAGGAGACATTGGCCTTTTTGAGAAAAGAACGGCTGAGCTTTTCTGGGGGTCGACTTCCAGTCTTCACTTGGAGAACCAACCCTCCAGCTTTAGAAGGATTTCTTGAAGCTTTCTGGTAATGAAATGGGGTCTGAGAGATCTGGTTAGTATTGCCGTATTGTCCGCATATAGGGCCAAAATGGAAGTCATCGGATTGTGCGGGATGTCTGACATGTATATAGAGAATAGAGAACAGCAATGAAGCCAGTAGAGATCCCTGCCGCACTCCAGCAAAGATATGGCGCTGGGACGATGTAGAATCGTCCCAGCGCCATATCTTGCATTGATCTATTCTGAAGATATGAATGGATTAGATGAACCATTTTTAGTGAAGTACCAGCTGAGATAAGTTTGTGCAAGAGTCCAAAATGCCAGATTTTGTCAAATGCTTTGGATATGTCTATGAAAACAGCTCCTGTACACTGGCGCCAGTTGTAGCTGGTGGTAATGTATTCGACAATTCTGTGGATTTGCTGGGTAGTACTATGGTGTTGCCTAAAACCAAACTATTCTTTAGGAAGGATTCAATGTATCATCTCACTACTTTATAATTTATATTTTCAATATTTTTCTTTTTAACAGGTGTAGGAATTTTTTATTAAAAAATTATGTATCACCTTTGTATTTCCTTTTCGTCTTTTTTTTCTTATTTATTTATTTTCTATGCTTTTTTTTTTTAAATACACAAATTTTTCATTCTCCAAAGGAAGGAGGCGAAGTTTTTTTTTTAACCCTCACTTGAGGAAACAGGGAAGCAGCTGTCTCCACCTTTCACCATAGCCAAAGTCCAGCTTATTTTCACAGTGCGCTATATAAGATAATATTTCATAATCCTACTTGATACGTCCTTGTGTGGGTTCTGTGGTCGATTTTCTTGAATTGTGAGATTAAAAATTCAAGTTTCTTCCAGGGGGAAAAAGTGTGCGTACTTGAGATTAGATTAACTCTGGAAAGATTAATTGCTGACTGAAGCCTGAACCTATAATGGTGTTTCTTCTATTGACATCACTGAAGTGTGTCTAAAAGGAAATGTAGGGAGTTTTTAATATAATTATTATATTTATTTACTTTTATTTGTAATTTGTGTTGACTCTTACGCAACTTGATATATACTTCATCAAAAAATTTTCTGTTTTATTCTTTTTCCAATTTCATTTTTTAAATATAATTGTTCTCCTGATAATTTTCTTTTATATCAATAAAAAATTAATAATAATATCATTAAGAATAATAATGCGTTCAAAAAGCAGAATTGAAAACAAAATTGAACGATAAATTGAGCGAAATTTTAGTTTTACTAAAACTGTCTATAAAATGAGCACCTCATGAAAAGAAAATTTTTTTTTTTCAGGTTTATTTTTTCATTTTAAATTTCAAATGTAATGTTTATCCATACATTTTCTTCTACAGATAACGGGGAATATGAAAATCATTCTTGCTTCACCCATCGAGCCAAAAAAAAAAGTTTAGTATTAAATCATGGTGAAAATGATGCGTTGATGTGCTTGTTCTAATGAATGATAGATTTATCAGAACAGGCCATGATAATAATGGCATGTGTTCCGATTAATAGGAAGAAAATATAGAGTGAAGAGAATCTAACATTCCCTCATTTAACAGACCGTTAATAGAGATAGCTTTAGTGGAGATATTTATAGGATTGAATCGCAATTAATATTCGAACTTCATGAAATATCATATTTTCTTCCTGTAAAACAACTGAACCGTTTAGAGAGATCTCTTCTTAGAAACCATCACATATTCTTATTGCAAATTTCTCATTATGTTTTATTTTGTTTATGCTTTTTAATACAGGAAAAGCTAGTAACATACAATGGATACATTTTAAGATATCCTGATATTTTTAAATCGCCCTTTTAAATAGGGATATTTGAAAGGATTCGCTACGATATTATAAATTTTACAAGCATATCCGATAGAAAAATTGAAGAAACTTCAGTTTGTATGGAATGTTTGTCTCTCAATTCAGATTGACACCAAAGTTTTACTCATGGTTAGAAGATGTTTTTTGTTAGTTGGCTAAGTAATTAAGATAAAATTAATAGTGGTGTTTGAGGGCGTGTTCCAGGATAAATAAAAAAGCAGTACGAAATAGTAAAAAAAAAAAATAGATTGAGAGACTTGCAATATCTATCGCCACGTGTGTTCTAGTCAACAGCGACTTATGGAACCATAAAAGGCTTGGCGACCAAAGTCTGCTTGTCGTTAGCAACAGGATCTGCAGATCCGATATAGTGATGGAGCAGTAGGCTCTTTCTGGACATGTTTCTTCAAGGATGCAGATGAGTGTGTGTGTGTGTACACTAGCGTTTTTTTTTTTCTTTCTTTCCCCTAAAATAAAAGGGACGAGATTTTAATCTCACCTTTAGCTTAACCTTAATTATAGCAGCGGCTGGATACGCCTCTTTGCCGGGACATCGCGATGGATGCATGGAGTGCGAGAGGCAGTCAGACGTGATTATGATCAGATTACGACAGAGTTTTCGGAGTCGGCAACATTTGAAAAAGGCACATGCCACTGGAATAGCACGTAGAACCACATACCACGGCTATTGAATGACACAAGTCGGGTCACATGACTTGAGATCATTTGTATCTGCCCCATTTCCATTCCCTGGTTCTTGATAAAACGCAGTCCCGTATTGGTTGTCTTCTGCTAATGACGTTTGTTCAGGCTCTAAACGCGAGGACACGGATCAACACACCTCTGGCGCCCTCTTTGTTGACGAGAAACTTGAGATGTCTGGCCTCTAGGAAATGGTGCGGGAACAAGCATTAATCTACATAACAAGCCACTATTTAGAATGGCATGTTAGGAAAGGAAATATGGCCCATGTACTACCAGGCACTTTACTGGGAAGAAATTCCGGGAATAGCGTTTAAAACAGTGCTATAATCAACTTAAATGTTTTTATGGTCGGACTGCTCTTTGAATTATACACGACTCTTTAGACTTTGCTTTCGATTTTTTTTTTCTAATAAAAGTCATATATGATTGCTGCAACGATAAATATAAAGAAAAAAGAGTGTTCATATTTACATCTATTTTTGATTCAAGTGATATGTCTCTTTCAATTCCCCCCCCCCTCATTGTTGCTTGTAGGTGCATCTCAATTTTATATCCTAAGAAAGTATCGTTATATAAGTTTATTGGCATTATGTGGTCAGCTCTTGTATTTATAGTGTTGGGAAATTTGGCACTACAGCTAATTTAAAAAAAAAAAAAAAAAAAGACTAGTTTTTCTGTAGAGAGAAAAAGAAAAACAGAAAAAATATAAAGAGAACGATATTTCATAACTCAAAAACTGTTTAGATATTCAGCTCTTAATACATTTCATTAGTTTTATAGATAAAAATTAGCGCTCTTTATTTTAATATCAAGTCTTCCAATATGAAGCAATGTGCAACAGTTTAAAATGAGTTTTCCCCGAGAGATTTTACTATAGTTTATTCTTTTGATACTAGATGTCGCTCACAGTAGAAGGCGTAACAATATAATTGTCAGTTTCAGAATATTAGCCAATACGACGTACAGAGAGAAGTGTAGACTGTAGGCTAATACTTAAAACTAATGCCATTGGACAGGAAGTTTATTTACTTTTTAAGAGCTGTTTTAGGACTCTTTAGTGTACCACTCAATGAAAGAAGTCAACTCCCGCTAAAGCCGCGTGTTTCCAAATTTCCAAAAATGTTTCTTTTTAGATTTTTATACGCCTGCTAAGTTCAGATTCTTTTTGGACAATGACAGTTATTCTAAGATTATTCAAAAAATTTTATAAATATCATTGGTAACTATTAATATTATAAAAAATTAAGAAAAATGTTTGAAGTTATTAAATTTTTGATAACTTCAAACATTTTACCTCTTCCAATGCGTTTTTATTTATTATTCAAATAAAATATATTTTTTAAAAAATAAAAAGCAAGTTTTCTTTTTACTTATAAGAGGAAACCTTTTTAATTATTCATTAAAAATTAAACTCGAATATATAAAAATAAAAAAATAAAACCTGGTGGGCTTTATTTCACGAAACATGAAATAAACAAATAAAATTAACAAAATAATAATAAAGATCTGATACGTATATATATAACTACACACATACACACACACACACACAGTGAACCCTGACATAAAGAATAATTTTGTTTACTTTTCTTTCATGTTTATATCTAAATGTGTATAATAAGGGGCGGGGGGGAAACAGAGGGATTCGTCTTATTTGGTACTCCCCACGCGGCAAAGTAAAATAGACTTACCTCTGCTACTAAAGTGATATCATTTCGTGATATGAATTGTCTGTCGCATGACATTCATGATAGATGGAGTGTTGAGAGCTCTGCAGAGTAAAAAAAATAAATAAATAAAAGTAGCTAAAACGAAATGGACAATTTAGTAATGAGAACAACAGAGAGGAGGCAAAAGGGAAAAAAAATAGAAAGAAATAAAGAAGATAGACAGAAAAGAAAAGAAGACCGAAAGAGTTAACTTAGAAAATATTTAGTAGAAATAAAGAAACAGATTGAGAAATAGAGCGGGGTTTTTTTTTTGTTTGTTTTTTTGAAAATAACATAGACAAAGCTAAAATAATAACATAAGAGAATAAAGATGAGACATTTAAAAAAAATACATTTTTAAATAAAGTGCATTCGATTGGATGGATGTAGGCCTCTGTATACATATCCGTCATCAAGAGATTAATAAAAACCATTAAAGAAAATAGGATTTATTTATTTATCGTATGGCTTATACACATGGTTTAAAGACAATAAGGTATAATACACATGAGTATAGATAAGATACACATATATGATTTAAAAAAAAAATCTACATTCAGGCAAATACAAATGTGAAATTTATGACAAGCATCAGATAGAAGATTAGTCATATTTTAACATTTAGGTTTCTGATCGAGTTGATCGCCTCTGGGGATAGGTCAAAGATATCCTTAAAATCACCTGGATATGCTGTCAGCTCGCATTCCTGTACTATATGGTAAATGGTTTGGGTCTCGGCTCCACAGGGACAGTGGGGATTTGGTATCTTACCCCACTTTGAAAGTAAGTCTCCACATACACCATGGCCTGTACGAATCCTGTTAGCCGTCGTCCATATATTCCTGGGCAGGTCAAATCCAGATGGTTTTTGGAAGATGTTTATGTGATTGCGAACTTCAGGTGATACTGCTCGGGACCACAGTACATCTCACCTACTCACCATTCTGGCTAAGAAGATTACGGGCGGTTTTTATGGCAGGTCTTCTGGATTTTAGAAAATAGGAACTCGAATAACTAAAAAAGTGGTTGCCGTTATAAGAAAAAAATAATACTGTAGAGAAATAACAGAAAGTGCAGACGAAAAAGAGATGGATATTATTAACAATCTATCAATAGTAACATACTAGTCATGTTAGTGTTTATGGGGAACGATACATCTTAAAAATAACTTTTTTCTACTCCTCCACAACTTTCTATTAAACTTACTGTACTCTAGAATTAGCACCGTGGTTATTGCAATATTTGGTGTTAAGATTAAAGTAAATAAAATACTACTACTAATAATAATAATAAAAACTCTTAAATCTGATCGCAGGCTTTATTTTTAAGTTGAAGAGATATCAATAGCAGCTAAAAATATCTCTTCAAGTTATAACATTTTTTAAAACAGCAAAAAAGTTAGCATCGTTTTCAATGGAGGAACTGAGACGTATTCGCAAAAGAATGTAGTCTAAATAAACTAATTTATAATTGAACTAGAAAACATAAGTTCGTTAATTAATGAGATTTGTGTTGTATACAAAAGTTTCGTTTTTGCCCAAGAACTTGTTAAATCAAAAACTTGACAAGGCAGTATAATTTATTTTTTAAATAATAATAATAATAATAATGTAAACTATATTTATTTATATTAGATTTTTAAGTAAACCTTAATTAAAGAAAATAAAATTTAAAATTTTATAAAATTATAATACACCTTTTTTAAAAATTCATGTTATTGCTTTATTAATATTTAATTTTTTGTTGTCATGTATTCAGGTGAGATGCGGTGATTGATTCATTCATTATTGCTATCCATTACCCTTGGAAGGTAATGGATAGCAATGCTGTAGCTAATGAAGCTCTAACTGAGGCTCGGCTATTGCTGTTACCCTCCTGCCATGATCAGAGCTTTAATAATAGCTCAATAACCTTATCCCTACACTGTCCGCTACAGATAACGGGGAATATGAAAAGCATTCTTGCTTCGCCCCTTTAAGCCAGTCCTTATAAGGACTATAAGGACTAAGGTCATGTATTCAGCTGTGGTTGTGAGTGGAATCAGCAGTGAGATGTGGTGATTGATTAATGCCCTTGGAGGGTAATGGATGGCAATGCTGTACTAATGAAGTTTAACTGAGGTTCAGCTGGTGCTGTTACCCCCTTGGGCGATGAGATTCGAGAGTTTTTGAGATCACTCTCTTAAGGTTTTTGCCTTAAGGGAGCAATTTGAGTCTCCCGGGAAGGTGTTTTCCGGCACGGCCCGCTGAGGGGCTTTGTCTGTGAATTATTTTCCTCGGAATTTGAGCGGTTTCGCTCGGTGGTGGGGAGCCCGTCACTGAGTGGAACCAGCGCTGAGATAGGGACGACCTTTCGCCCACTATGGAGTGGCCTAGAGATCGTCCGATTTTTTGAGATTTCACCTTTACTTACATAGTCGGTGATTGATTAATGCCCTTGGAGGGGGGTAAATGGATGGCAATGCTGTAGCCAATGAAGTTCTAACTGAGGCTTGGCTATTGCTGTTACCCTTCCTCCATGATCAGAGCTTTAATAGCTCAATAACCTTATCCCTACACTGTACTCTACAGATAACGGGAAAGATGAAAAGCATTTTTCATCTTCTTTGCTTCGACCCTTTAAGCCAGTCCCTATAAGGTCATGTATTCATGTGGTGTGAGGTATGTTTTTATCTTATTCTCGTTTACCTTGTCTGCTGTTTTATACCTATAAAATAAAAGGCCAGTGATGAGAGTCTAGAATAGAAAATATACAATACGACGTATAAAAGTTTTTTTTTTTTTTTTCATTTATTAATAAGATACAGTGTATGTAAGTGTGGTATGGTAACCATATTCGTTTTCCAACTAACAGCTTGTGGGTTCTAATATTTGTGATTGTCTTTAAGTAGATGTATTTCATCGCTCGGTATTGCACCGCTATCTCGTTAATGGAAGCTTAAAAGTGGACTAAGAACGTTTCATGTGTGAATCTCTAGACCAGGGAGTCCGGATTAACTAATCTTAGCCCACAATGGCACTATTATTCTGTAGCCTTACAATGTTTCGTGGATATGCACTAAATTTATAGAGAAAAGTGATCAAATTAATATTATTTTATATTTTGATACTTAAACATAAGTGAACTTCGAGATGGTAAGTCATTCATATTTCATTTTAATATTCAAATGCTTCTATCTATCTATCTATCTATCTATATATATATATATATATTCATATTCCTTTCAGGGTACAAAAATATAAATTACCTATAATATCGTTCCAAGCATCCTCTCCGCACTTTTAGTTAAAAACAATTCAGGCACATACTTATCAAGAAAATAAATAAAAATTATGGAATAATTTCACTTAAGGTGCAATACACATTTAGCTGTCTGTTATAATACGGATGTCTTTTGTAAAAAACGTGTTTGTTATTAAAAATGAGACAAACTCCTCTTGATTCTCCATAAAGATAATACAATACAACTTGTACTATTATAAAGAGACATTATACTGTCTGGTTACACGTGTGGTTCAATCCTAAAAAAAAAAAATTAATACTTCGTGTATGTATTTACATTATATTTTGATTATTTGATGATGTAGGTATATGCATTTCGAAACCACTGTATTCCACTAGCAATAAAAATAAATAAAAAAGACAATCCCACTCACCACTACAAACATCTGTATACCCAGGATTATGAGCTAGATTCTACACTGCATCTACAGCTATCAAATATCCACTGGGATGGGTTACCATAGCAACGATATTACCACGCTAGTGGTCGGAACAGTGATGTAAGCAAGAAGTTTCGAGAACATCGCAAAAGAACGCTTTACGAAATCGAACCGAAACCGTCAACCAATTTCAAAGGACACCTCTTAGCGATCAAGAGAGCGAGATTGGGGGAGGGGGGGGGGATATTTATCGCGTGTGTTTTCCTAAGCTAGGAGACTTATGACGGCCAGATTTGCAATACTTACACAAAGTTTAAGTTCCCGCTGAGCGCCACCAAATGCGATTAAACCCATTGCTACTTGTTGTGGCCCAGCAATGAAGTTTTCTTCTATTATTCTGGAGCATAATCCATCAGTTGATGTCTGTCTGCTGCAGGCCGAGTAGTCTTCGATGATGTTCACTGACAGCCACATAATACTCCCCATGTGTTGCCCGTTTTTGTTTATTGCAATGTCATTAGCAGATATATTTGCTTCTTGTGTAAGAATCGGGCCTTGCTGTATCACCCGACTAGCCTTTGATTGATCACGTATTCAATGGTGGCAGGCACTGCGTTGTGTATTTCCACAGGTGTCTTTTTCTCCCCTCTGTGGTTCCCTTTTTTTACCCACCACTAAATACTGCAGGCTGTAAAAGCTTAAAGACAGTGAAAAGCCTTGCGTGACCAAGCAAAATGACACCCCACAATAATTCTTTGGCAAGATTGCACGACCTTTTTTCACCATCCTCTATGAACGAAGAAGGTGAAATCCCAAGTCTTTTCTAATTATCCTCGGCAGTAGTGACATTTGAATAGCAGACTGGGGTGGTCCAGACACAGACCTACTTAATGATGGTTGCTTCTCACCTGGAACATTAATAGACTTCGAAGTATCGGTGAGTTTTATACTTTGCAAGTGTAGGGATTTGACAAGACGAGTTGGGGGCTTGCACGGTACCACAGTTCCCTTCAACATACATTATTTGATTAGGTGGTGTTTGCTATTTAAAGATTATAAATAAATAAATACGTAGTCTGCGGGTTAGAGAGTATATTTTAACGATGAGTATTTAAATATTTCATTTGAACTAATTAACTTATCTGTTTATTATTCTAATCGACTTTAATTCTTTCATGAATCCAAAGATGTATTCTTATAATTCGAAATTATCTACCAAATAAGTCTAAACCATCATTCAAACTAAACTAAAGAAGATTAATTTAATACTATTTTGTTTTTTCACCATATGAGTCTATTTCACAGATTGGGTGTGACGATACTAGTGCCATCTGCTGACTTGATGCGTTACATATTATTATATATTATTTAATGATGGCTTACTGTATAATCACAGAACATATGTATAATATAATATATTGCATATTATTTTATTTTATATTTCTTTGGGCATTGTATTTTACTGTTTATATTTTATTCGGTATTTCAAGCTGCTTATTAACTATGCTTTATTACTAAAATAAAGAGCCAAAAGACAGATCAGTGAAACCTTATCAAAATGAACCAATAAGAGGCGAATATACGGGCGCTTTGAACATTCGTGACTCCTATAAGGTTCGGCTAGGGCAGTGATGGCGAACCTTTCTAACAAGGTGTGTCAAACATCTTTTTTTTTTTTAAATATTGACGTTGCTGATGTGCCACTTGCATACATGCATTATAAATTTAACTACATAATCATAGATGGTGACTTATACATATCATATTAGGCTATTTATTTAATAGGACATTGGTATAAAATCTATGAATTCATATTATACAATTAATTTAATAAAGTGAAATTACAAACTTACATTAAATGACTTTTCTGTTGCTGAATACTGGTAGAAAGTTGCTTTATACAAGGGCTATAGTGTGTATATTTTAATGCTACACAGGCAGCGCTCGAACCATTGCTCAATCTATTTCTCCCTTTCGATTTGATATTATTTAAGGCAGAAAATAGAGTTTCAGAAGAGTATGTAGAAGTTTTTACGCTAAGCTTTTATAATATCATATGACCATGCAGAAATTATAATGATTAAGAAAGAAAATGTAAACTTAAAACGCTCGTTGTTTATAGGCTAGTTACAAAATAAAATAGAAATAGGCTAACAACAAAATAAAATAGAAATAAGCTAACTACAAAATAAAATAGAAATAGACTAACAACAAAATAAAATAGAAATAGGCTAAAAACAAAATAAAATAGAAATAGGCTAACTACAAAATAAAACAGAAATAGGCTAACAACAAAATAAAATAGAAATAGGCTAACTACAAAATAAAATAGAAATAGGCTAACTACAAAATAAAACAGAAATAGGCTAACAACAAAATAAAATAGAAATAGGCTAACTACAAAATAAAATAGAAATAGGCTAACTATAAAATATAATTCTTTCAATGAACAGAAACGTACCTTCGCCTTAACAGAGCAATCTCACACGATTTATCGCAGTTTTTTCATCAGAATACCAACATCTTTCAACATCCAAGGTGTGTCACCTGAAACCCTCAAGTGTGTCAGTGCTGAAACGCGTGTCATAGGTTCGCCATCACTGGGCTAGGGTAACTCGTAGTATGGCGGCGAGGGTATTCCCGCAAGCTCCATAGTCAATTTTCTCATGAAACTTTTATAGTTTCTGTATTCGGCTTTGAAATGATGTTGGATTTAATATTCACTTAATTTATATAACTACGCTTTAATATTTGGAATTTTTTAGTTTATAATTTTTTAAAATCAAAATCAAATTGGCTAACGCCTTTTATTCCCGATTATATTATTTTACTTAATTGATATTATTTACATAAGCACAAGACACCGCACAGAAGTACAATATTCAATAAAAACCTTTTTTTTTTTTTAATACACAAACCTATACGATCTGCATTTGTTTCTGATTAACGACAATTGTTAACTTCGTATGATGATGGGTTCGAGGTTATACTGCGTAGTAAGTGCTATATTAATAAAATTCGGGTGTGGATAATTATTATCGATGGATGCCATTTCGTTTGGATCGATTACGTGAAATAAGATACGATTTGACATTTACTCTGGGATGGTTTCTAAAATAAAGTATCTTGGGAAAATTACGACATTGATTATTCTTAATACTTACCTATGAGAGGAAGTAGATACAAAGACGCATATGGAAAAACAACAGCCGGAGAAGACAGTACAAAGGACAAAAACGGAAAACATACATTAAACATGAGAACCGTAGGGAAGAGAGAGATGGGGGAGAGCAGAAAATTTACATTGGGGACAGGAGAATTAGATGTATGTTCCGGTTCTTCGATATGTTAATAACCAAAACGCTAGTGTTCCGCATCTCTATAAAACTCATCCATCTACATACATACATAATGGGTGTGTGTGTGCGTGTGTAAGAGGAGGACGGAATCGACAGATTTTACAAAGAACGAAAGAAGAGGAGAGGAAAAAATCGTTCGTCGAAACTCCGAGAAAGTGAGTATTATAAGTTCTAAAGCCTAGACACAACGAGAGAAAGTCGATGTCTGTTTTAAAACTAGCGAAAACACTGTGAAAGGAGGCAAAATTCTCATATCCGTCTGCCGGTGGCATTTGGTCGCACGTGAGATCCGATTATGTCATCTGAAGCCACGGTAACTCCCCAAAACGAATTCACTTCGGAGTCGTGTGTGACTGCGCGCGCTTATGTGTGTGTGTGTGTGCGTGAGAGAGAGAGAGAGAGAGAGAGAAGTTGGGGGGAGACAGAGCTCCGATTCAGCTTTCAGCTTCGGTCGCCTCGTCATCCGTTCACGATACATGAATATCATTTATCTCGATTCAGATGGTTAACTCAACGTTAGTCCTCTGGAAACGACATTTTGATGGAGAAACCAAGGAATTCTAAATCCGTTCAATCTTCCACTGTCGGGTGAGATTTTGAGCCATTTACCGCTAGAGTGCACTTGTCCAAGAAACCAAGGCCCAGAAAGAGCACAGATGAAATCAATATCAGACCTGCTCTATCGAAGCAGGTGCAATGGTTTCCTGTTTCTCCTCTTCTGAACACGGAGATGAAAAATGTATTTTTCCATTACTAGAATCCCGCTTTTTGTCCGTCTCTTGTAAAGAGAACTTAATTTCCATTGGTAATGCCGACAATACTCGCTAGACATTGGGATTCAATACCGCTTTGTCTAACCTTTAGCACAGCTTTTTATTTTATTTCTACAGTTTATTTGGCTTTGTTTTTCTATACTTTTTTTTTATTACTTTTTTTTCGCTGTCGTTTTATTTTCATTTAAGTAACACTTAATTGGTAGTTTCATATTCAATCGACATTCTCCGATTCCTAATTACATTAACCTGTTCTTCATAATAAATTGAAATCTGACTTATCATGTGATGTTGCTGGGTCATGTGACCAACCGTCAGAAATGTAATTTTATTTCATATTTCTGTATTTTTCTGCATATTTCATATGAACATTTTTTTCACCTCTTATATTTCTGCAATTTCGTTTTTATATGAATAATGAAGTTACTGGGAGGGTGGAAGAAGAAAAATAACTTTTTGTCTCTTTCTTTAATCAATCTAGGATAAAGCATGCAAATATTATTTTGAAATAAAATAAAATTATTTTTAATTCATAAAAATTAATCGTTTCTATATAATATATAAAATTATTTTAAATATTAATTTAAAATAATTAAAATTTGAAAAAAAATAATAAGTTCTAAAATGCACCTTTTTTTTACTAATATAATATTTTTTAAAAGAAAAGTTAGGCATTTTCTTTGTGTAGGAGGAGAAATGATTTCTCTAATAGAGTGCTTATCGATCGATTATTGCTCTTAAGTAATTTGTACATGATGAACAGAAATCCATGATTCACCCCATGCCCTAAATTTGAATAAAAATAATAAGTTCTAAATTGCACATTTTTTTACTAATATTTGAAACTCATATTTTTTACTAATATTTGAAACTTATATATATCACTGTATGGAGCAATAGTCGGGAAGAAGGGGGAGGGGCTTGATGAGTAACAGGAATCCATCTTTTGTTAAGAATGTATAAAAGGATTCACCCCATGACCTAGCGGTTCCGTAGTTGAACGGTAGAATAGTGGAGGTTTTGGCCTTGAGACCTCCGTTAGACTAAAATGACTGCAGAATTGGTTATTTTTGTGTATGTTTACGATGTTTCTTCTTCAGTTGCTTGCTTTTTCTGCATTTGCAAAATATTTTCTCCTTTTTATAAAATAAGCAAAATGGCTTCACTGAACGAATCAAAAATATTATCTTCATCATCGAAAATGTCGGCTATAGTATAGAATGATTACTTGCCTGGTCCAGAACAAACGATCTCGGTCGGGTTATATCCGAAGGGGTTAAATCAAGGTAATCATGAACGTTGTTAGAATGCTAGGGAAAAAAAGCTTTATCAACACACACACACACAACATAACGAGGACCTTGGTGGCTTAATATACACTAAGCAAACATTATCACGTGATCTTCTTCCACTTGAAGTTTAATAAAGACGTAAAGAATCATGCCTGGAAAACTGGTGTGCAAGAATTATCCGTCGAATGCATAATCCCAAACGGGATCTGTTTTTAGCCTGCAATAATGATAATAATAAGACTGCCAGTCATTTCCCTTATATTGAAAATTGATCTTCTCGAGTGGAATATATTTTTTTGTTTTTCTTTTGCCAAGCATTCTTTATTTTTTCGACGAAAAGTTGCGAGTAAAGCTGGCTAATCTCTTATAGGTGATGGATTAGTGTGTTTACACGGTACATAACCCTCAAGATAATTTGGGCGATAACAGCTCTGCTGAGAAATAATTTTAAGTGACTGCAATAAAATGCTGTTCTGAAGCACTTTTTGATCCATAAACAACTCAAGAGTATTCAATATGCAGCAAGTTATGGACTTAAAACTGTCGAATAACAATATCTCCTAGCTTGAAAATCTTCACAAAACTGACTTATAATTAAAGAAAAATTACCAAAGTTTTTATTATTATATTTAATTAATAATAATAATTTTAATTTAAAATGAAATTAAATAATAAAATAAAACAATTATTGTTTTATTGTTATTTTTTTAAAATACACCATATAGTCACCTTATAAGCAGAATTATATTAATTCTGCTTATAATTAAACATGTACGTATGAATACCCTTGGAGGGTAATGGATGGCAATGCTGTAGCCAATGAAGTTCTAACTGAGGCTCGGCTATTGCTCTTACCCTCCTGCCATGATCAGAGCTTTAATAGCTCAATAACACTTTATCCCTACACTGTCCTCTACAGATGACGAGGAAGATGAAAAGCATTCTTGCTTCACCCCTTTAAGCCAGTCCTTATAAGGATATAAACATGTATGTATGTGTATATGGGAAATCGACCGTGAGATGCGGTGATTAATACCCTTGGAGGGTAATGGATGGCAATGCTGTAGCCAATGAAGTTCTAACTGAGGCTCGGCTATTGCTGTTACCCTCCTGCCATGATCAGAGCTTTAAATAGCTCAATAACACCCTTATTCCTACACTGTCCTCTATAGATAACGGGGAAGATGAAAAGCATTCTTGCTTCGTTCGCTCCTTTAAGCCAGTCCTTATAAGGATAAGGATTGTTTTACAGACGGGAATAAGAACATCCCAGTCCTTTTCAGGACTTCCAGGGTAGCGGATGGCAATGCTGTAGCCAATGATGTTTTAACTGAGGCTACTATTGCCGTTACCCAGCCATGACTAGAGCTTTTAGCTCAATAACATTCCATCCACATAGATTTTCTTCATTCAGATGACGGGATAAAGAGTTAAGGACTCAGTTCATCGTCCAGTTCTTTTTAGAATTGTTTTACATATATGCATATGTCTTGTTAATATTTTGGAATGATGGAATTTCCAGGTTTTAAATTTTGTACCGTATTTGTTATGCGGATGTACGCTGCATAAAATGCAGTGTAAACATTTTATCCTAAAAAATATTATGTCATTTATAAGTTTCGTTATCTACACTTCTCTAGGGATGAATACATTTTTATGTGTCTTTTTTTAAAAAAAAAAATATATATATATAATTAATAGAGGTCTTGACGACCTAGATAGAATATCATACTCTCTTGTAGCCTATAATTACAGAAGGGCTTTAACCTGTTTCGCCACCTCAACTACCCTATACCTTATTTCTGATGAAAACAATTATTTATTTTATTATTTTTATTTATTTATTTTTTTTTAATGAGTGTTAGGTAAACGATGTTTAGAAGCCGGAATGGTACGTTTTAGATTTTCTGGATTTTACTGTATGCCTGGGTTCTGATATCTTTTTCTGGATTACTAAAAGATACTTTAAACGAATTATTTTTGGTTTGCACGATTTAACTTTCGGAGAAGGAAAATTATGCATTTTACACTTTTCATAAGTTTTAATTCATTATTATTTTTTTTTGTTATATTTTAGCGAGTTTTTATTATTGTTATTTTATTTATTTAAAAATGTTTACGAAATTTCGACCATTCTTTCTTCTTTGATGAGCAACTAAAAGTGATGTTCATTTTTTCTATATAGTAAATAAATTATACAATATAAATTAAATCTAATTAGATGAAAGTAACTTAAGTTCTTAAAAGAACTGGGCGATGGACTGAGTCCTTGCCTCTTTATCCTCTCATCTGAATGAAGAAAACCGTGTGGAAGAGGTGTTATTGAGCTAAAAGCTCTAGTCATGGCTGGGTAACGGCAATAGCCGAGCCTCAGCTAAAACTTCTTTGGCTACAGCATTGCCATTTGTTATCCAGGAAGTCCTAAAAAGGACTTTTTCCATAATCGTGTTTCCATGAACGTAACTTACCCAAATAAACAAAAATAAATAATTGAAATGTAGATTTTTTAAAGGTGGGAATTAAGATTTTATGATCAACTTAAAAAATAAATTAACATATCCAGAAATTTGTGCGTATCATATTCATTATATAATTGAATTCGTTTATTTATATAAAGTATTTATTTAGAACTTGTAAGACAAAAATTGAGAATGTAAAGAGAATGTCATGCGTCGTCTATTTATAGAACAGGTATATTTATTTTTTAATTACCACCTTCGAATTTATTCGAATATTAAAAGAATATAAAAATCATATTATTTAACAATAAAAGTGCATTTTTTCCCCTGATTTTATCAGAAACAGAATTTTAGACTACATTCTTTGCTTACGGTAAGAATAAAATTCACTCATTTCTCTCTTGAAAACTTATATTATCTTTTTATTTATTTACTTATTCACTGGATAAGATATATTAAAAATATTACGGAATATATATATATATATATTAAAAAAACAAAAACAACAGCATGTAATATACTTATTAAAGATATACAAATTTTATTGGAACGAAATTACAATTTATTAAAAGTGAACAGAAATTATTCAAAAGAGTAGGATAGGGACGTGGTCTTTCGTATCTCTACTATACAGTATATAATATATATTGATCAGTTATAAAAATATGGAAAACAACAAATAACCTCCGTAACTCAGGCGGTATTGTCGACGCCATTTAGTTGGAAAGACCTGAGTTCAAATTCTATCTATGACGTGATAAACCTTTAGCAAGATTTTCCAGGTGGAAGTGAGTTAGCTGGTCTCATATATAGGTGATAGGATTTTCCTCCCAGTAAGTTGGGTTTTTCATCTAAAACCGGCCATAAGAATACACGCCGTTTACAGCCGTAGCAGATTAACCTTTCTGATACTAGATCTAGATCTAATATAAGTAAGGTTAATTGAATTAATTAGTTAAAAAATATAAAACTCATGGTTGAAAAACAGTGATCATTTTTAGATCAAAAATAGTCACTCAGAAAATCAAATAAGAAACAAATCACACTTTAACTCTTTAGGTTGAGTCATAAGAGAAAATAGAATGAAAAACAAATTTCAGAAAATCTGTGTAGTCATTAAAAGAACGTTGAAACATTGAATAATAAAAAAAAAAATATTAGAAATCCAGTTTAAATGTTTGTAAAATAATTATATGGGCGACTTATTTATACAGTTCAGAATAAATAAATAAATAAAATCGGCTAATGGCTTTTATTCCCCTATAGGAGTAGGCGAGGTTTTAGTCCTGGTTCAAAAATATGGAAAGTAAAAAAGAGAGATTAAAGTAAAAAAAAAAAAAATGCAAAAATCAAGGAAATGGAAAGATGTTGAGAGAGAGAGAGAGAGAGAGAAGAAGGACACACACACACACACACACACACACACACACACACACACACACACACACAGAGAGAGAGAGAGAAACAATTGAAAATGAAACGACCAATGAAAGTGGAAAGAGAAATGCCTAATTCTTGATCTGAAATGACCGCAATTTTTTCTTCGTAGTTCGAAATATGATTGCCTTGAAAACAATTAAAGCTCTGATAATACACCTTTCTTGACGATCATTGGAAAGACTTAAAAGATCAGTTTCGTTACTACAATGATGTTCTGAACGTGCGCCGTTTTATCGTCGCGAAAGACACAGAAAAGAGTAACCGAGCTTGGTCGATGCAGGTAATATTAGCACGTGGCTTATCGGCTTTCTTTGAGCATCTTTTCATTTCCTTGAGGTTGGGTGACTTATTTAAATTACGTGCGTCTTTGTGGTGATGGTGTGACAACGAGAACAAATCGCTAGTGACACATTACAAGACTTAAGTAGATCGGTGATAGACCCGAGGCTTCCCCCGTTGGCCAACCAGGATCATGTATGCACCTCTGCATTCTTCAGGTCATCAACATAATTAGTACTTGGGTATGGAACGCTAGCCGAGGCGAGCTGGTTAAAAATTACACGACTGGTAATTACCCGTTAGGTATCCGCCAGGGGCCGTTACATGACAGTGATGAATGGGATGTTATGGTGGACAAGAAGGAGTAGCGTCTCCCTTGAGCGGCGTCTGCCATGGCGTTGATATCATTTCATAGAGTGGGGGCGACGGCTGAGGGCTCGATGGGGCGCATCGGAACACGATTTTAAGGTATTCACCTCAGTTTGGTTGCCTGCCAGGTTGGCCATGAGAAGTCCTCCCCTCCGCCCTGGACCGACTCAGGGTGGCGAGCAGAATTTGTTATTAGCTACTTAGGTCCTTTTTTCTTCTTCTTTTTTTTTTTTTTATTCCCCCCTCCTGGTGGCGGTCTGCTTCAGTCGGCTGGGGAGAGGTGGGCACGAAGTGTGTTCCTTCTGCCGTGACTGGCTGGCGGCTGTTGGCTAGATAACAGGGCCCGTGTTCAGGGGCGGTTGCCTTGGTGATAGCCGATGTTTGACACACGTCTGGGAACGCAGGAAAACGTGAGAGACCACCGCTTAGTGTCACGTGCGGGGGGGATCACCCAATGGAAACTGATCGTAAACTTAAAAAAAAAAAAAAAAAAAACTTTGCTTCTTCCCTTCAATTCGTAGTTTTTGGGGGAACGTAGTGGGACATCTGACAGCTTTTGTTGTAGATCTGTAAAATAAAAAAAAAAAAGAAATCTAATTACAGTTGTCTTTAGTAGGAGAACTCCTCACACACATTACTGCCAATTGTTCGGTAATCATACTTTTCGTTTGTGTTTTGACTTAAAACATTCCAGGGATCATTCTGGAGTTCCTGGAGTTTTAAATTCGTATATGTCCCCGCCTCACCCCTTGAAGCTCTTCGTGGGTTTCCGGATGAAATGGTTTTTTTTTCTTCTTTCTCTCTGTCTGTGGGTGGCTTGGATTGGGTGCTCCCCTAATATCGTTAAAAGGTTCCTGTTGACATCTGGTACTAGGAGAAAAAAAAAAAAAAATCGTTATCACGAATTTATCGTATGTGTGTGTAGACAATGGAAACGAACTTCACTGGATTTGTCTCGAACCCCGATATTGGACCAATCAGTTTCAAGCTCCTCACATTTTGACCTTCAATTCAAAACAATGAAATAATCAATCATTAATAAACAGAAAATTTCTATAATTTATTTTAAAATTAATTTTCTCTTGGGAATTCTTTTGCTTGGCATATTTTTCTCTTTTTTACTTCAAAATTTCTCTTAAAGAATTTATTTTTTTAGGAATCAAGGGTTGCTAACCGATGAAGTTTAAAAACGCTGAAACATCATGTAGATGATTTTTCTTTAACAGAAAAAAAAAAAAGAGGAACTTTGGTCATTCTTCAAAAGTTAACTACCGTCTGTTTGAAAAATGTTTTGGACCTTGGAAACAATGCAGGAAAATATAAAATATCCCGCTGTCTATACACTTACACGCACCTATCCTTAACTTAAAATTATTTCTTCCCAAGCAAAGATATTTTATAATATTTAAAAAAAAATTGGTTGTTTTCGTGTAAAATTTTTCATAATATTATAGTGCAATACCAGGTTAGTTCATTGCGAAGTTAAACTTCGACTGCCTAAAATATTTTTACACATAAAATGTTTTTCATTCTTTGTAAACTTCGGTTTGTTTTTCTTAGTTAAAAATAATTTGTTTTGCTAAAACAAATCTGTAACACAGATTTACTCGAGCAAAGAAGGAAATTTATTTTTATTTTTATTTTTTTGTGTTACAGATTTGTATAGACAAGTATGTTCTTTCTTTCTTCTTCTTCAAGATAGGAAGAAGCAGTTTTAGTTGTTGACGTGAGTTTAGTTCGTGCGACCAGATTAATCCGTGATCAGCAATCTGATCACTTTGACCTGAAAAAGATCTGTTTTCTTTGGAAAAAAGACGAATTTCTACCACGATGACAGACATTCTTCTTCCTTCTTGAATGTATTCGGTTGCGTATTTTATTTGCATTCATAATTTTTTATGATTTTTTTCTTACCTATTTCAAAATGTTTCAACATTCTAACTGACATTTGTAACTGCTTTGTAATTGTAACTGTTACTTTGTAATGATAACTGCTTCTTCCGTCTCATTCTTTCTCGTGAATTTATTTCTAATTCAAGACTTAATAATTCCACTGTAATCTGGTAGGTTGCAGAGCTTTATAAGCAAACGTTCATCTCAGAAACCTTACTTCACTATAAATTATAAGACATTGTTCACGGCAATTTAGAAATCTAGTTAAGGATTCGCCATCGGATCGATGGAGTCATTCATGAAGCAAAATAGGTAGATTTCAAAATTAACTATGTATAAAAATCTTGACATACGAACATATTTCATTTTTTATTGCAGATATCTATTTTTCTTTTTCACTACTCTTTGTCATGTTTTTATCGGTTGGCTAAACGTAGCTGTATTGAACATAACGCAATTGATTACTGTTGATTTAACTAAAATCTCTATTCGATTAATAAATAAGTGTGTTTATAAAATATATTTTTTTAAATTTTAAATAAAAGAAATTTGAAAATAATTATATTTTTTGTAGATATTAATTATATTGCAATGATGTTATATAAGAAAATTACTTTTTTATCTTAAATACTAAACTTAAGTTCCAGAAATTGGGTATAAAAAGAATTACAATTACTAAGCCTAATTCATGAAAAATCTTATTTTTAATTTTCTTGCTAATTAAACCCACTGGTTACAATAAACCATCGACTGCTTTTTTCCCTGTATTAATTCCTTTTTCTAACCACCACTTTATAAAAAAAAAAAATATGCTGGCTTGAATTTTCTTTACTTATTTTTCACTATTGAGTAATTTTAAGAAAAGCAAAGGGGGAAAAATTACCTAAAAAAAGTAGGCATACTTCTTCACGACACGCCCTTTCTTCAAAGGAAGTACAGTATTTCCTTTTTTTTTTTTTTTTTCATTCTTTCTATTACTCCTAAAAGCGGAACCAAACAGTCAGAAGGGATTCGGCCATCCCAGCTAAATTTAATTGTGGCTGTGCACATTCGATACTGGGAAAACGATACGTTAGTTGTACTAGCATCCATACACTGACTACAGGAACGAATCAAATCTTGTCGAAATGAAAAGAAAAGAGAGAGAGAGAGAGAGAGAAAGAAAAAAAGGCTTCTTTTTCTATATATATTTTTTGCTTCTATCCCGAGCATCATTCAACTGGCAGTCCATCCACGTTCGGTTCTCAGTGAGAGCACTTATGTTGTCAGCCAGACATGGCCATCAATAAATGATGTATGGGCTGGACATGTGGCCCGAGACGGGGGCCCACAGTTCTTCAACTGCGTATTGACTCGGGTAGTGATTAAATTACCGCTACAAAAGAAGACTACACTGCAGGATCAACTTCATCCACTTTCAGAAAACGGATACTAAGTGAGATCTAGAACGATATAGCCAGCTGCAGAAATATGCTTTTGTGTACATGGGGGAGGGTTTGTATGTCTCTGTTTTTTTTTTTTTTGTTGTTTTTTTATCTGAGACTTGCTTTCACCCTCTCTCATAAATTAGGGAAGCACACACATATATACTGTGCAAATGGAAAAAAAAGCTACAAGATTACTGTATTTGTTGTAGAATTTAAGTCATTTATCGTAACCAAAGATAAAGTAGAAAAACATGAGTTCTGATTCTTCTTCTTTTAACGTACACTGGTTCGTAGGAAATATGTGGATTTGATTTGATTCTGTGAAACTTGTACTATTACAGATTGCCCAAGTCAAGATACGTTGGAGCATTGTAATTGTCAGTGAGACAACAATTGACAGTAACGCGAATATAAAATAAATGTAATTTTAATTGTTGTTCTACTTGTAACAATCAATTATTGAAATGAGAAACTAAATTGACACGTTTGAAACATAAAATAGAAATAATTCTTAAGTCATGTTGGATATGTTTTTTTAGATTTTTGAATCTCCTGATCTGTCACAGCGGCACAAAGCCCCAATCCCTCTCCTCCCTCCGGCGCCATGTCGCGTCACTATACATAAAAAAAAAAATACATTTTTTTTTTCCTTTAAAATTTCCACATAAATTCATTTCTGTTGTAGTGAGCTTTACTGAAATGGTCAGGTCATTTAATTAACTGGATTTCATTTTTCCTCCTTGACGAAGTATGAAATTATTGCAAGACGATTCTAAAGGTGATAATATAATATTTAGTTGTTCCTCTTGTGATTTATATTATTGTTATTTGTAGAGAAAATGAGTCGCCATAGGTGCCTTTGATGAGAACTACACAATTTCTAGTTTCATCAAAGAAAAAAATAAATAAAATTAGAACCTCTCGTATATATGTTTACTTTTTTTTAGCGATTGAGTCCCTATTATCTAGCTGCTTAAGATAGATAAAATTGCTCTTAATATAACCCAGGGGTCATTTATTAATATAATAATTGAACCCCGAATTTTGGAGTCCTAGTTTGGAGACGCCTGAAACAAAATAAAATATAATTTTCGATAATTGACATGATGTATTTGAAATCCCAAAATCTTATTTGTAATTTAGTAGTCTGCAAAGTTAATTGATTTTCGGAATTTTTCTTTGATGTTTTAGCTCACAAAGGGTCAAATATATGGAAATTGCTCTTCAAGTATATTGTGCAGAGTTTGATTCGTTTCTGTTTTGAGATTTTATATTGTGGTAGTTTTGTATCACTTTGATACGGGATTTTGATTTGTAGCTTATGCTATTACAGGCAGGAGGATAAATTCATGATGACTTTAATTGTTGTCCACGAGACAACCGAATTTAAGTTGAAAGATGATCGAATATTAGATTTCATACATGAGTTTAATTGTTTTTCCTCTTTCTAGTCTACATTGTTGAAGTCAGCTGACATGCGTTGAAGTAGTTTGTAAAGAGAATAAAGCATGCTATTGACTATATTGTCAGAAAGACAATTAAAAGCAAAAACGATAATAAAATACTAATTTAGAGCTTAAAAAAGCATGTTAGTGAACCCAGCATTCTAAATCAATGAGATGGCATTCACAAATAAACACGTTGGTGCTAACAGATTATTCAGGTTGTATTCTACTTGAAAAATATGAAGAAGAAAAAAAACAAGTTTCGTTGTCATGGCGAACCCGTATCGACCCTTTATTATCATGCCTGTCAAGGCTCTATCGGTAGCAGCAAGGCGGAACTTGCTCGTTTCTTTTCCCCCCACTTTGCCCCTAATTTTGCGATCCGATAACATCCCAGATGCGAATAAGAAAAATACACAACACAATGAACGACCAGTACTTACACATATGGTGCCCAAATACGCCGTAATCATGCTGTCTTTAGTATCTGCGCGCTCAATAAATCACTTGCAAAACTGTTAGTATGATTACCATAATTAGTAATGGAAGAGGTCGTTGTTCATCTTTGAAAAGTGGGGGTGGAGCTTCGGCAGATTAAAAGCTGAAGTCTTAATCTGCCGAAGAAAAGCAAGTAATAGTTTTAACTGCATGTTGGGGAGATGTAAAGAAGGGAGAAAAATAGAGGATTATGTTTAGAAAAACAAACAATTATCAGATAGTAGAATGAAACGAGTTCTCGGAGGATGGAAAGAGGGTGTTTTTAGTTAGATTATCATTACAGGTAATTTGAATTGCTCAAGTGAGGAAACGGGAGGATCTCTTCCTGTCTAGTAATCCTTTACAGTTGATTTAGAATCGAAATTAACGTTTTAAGCTGTACTGATATGAGTATTGCTGACTATTCTTAATCTGAAATATATAATGATAATTTTACTGTTAATCAGAAGCGTGTGGATAAAGATAAAAAAATCGTATGCTTCAAAATAACACAAAAAATCAGAATCATGTAAATTTGAAAGCTTGAAAAGAATAAAAACATTCAGAAGCTAACGAAGTTAACAAGCTTCCGAATCAAAAAGAAAAAAAATAACACAAAAAATCAGAATCATGTGAATTTGGAAGTTTAACGAAATTAACAAGCTTCAGAATCAAAAAAAAAAAAAAGAAAAAAATCAGAATCATGTGAATTTTGGAAGCTTGAAAAGAATAAAAACACTTAGAAGCTAATGAAATTAACAAGCTTCAGAATCAAAAAGAAAAATACACAAAAAATCGGAATTATGTGAATTTTGGAAGCTTGAAAAAATTAAAAACATTCAGAAGCTAACGAAATTAACAAGCTTCCGAAGAAAAAAAAAAGAAATTTAAAAAAGGTAACCAATCAGAAGGTTGAAAGGATGTTCAAGTAGCCGTATGAGTTTAGATTGAAGGTACAAGCAGTCACGCGAAATTCTTATATCCCTTAGGGCAGGGGAAAAAGAGATTATATATTAAGTGCCTTCCACATCTTGTGGGAAATGACACTAATAAGGATACTTTAATGGATTATACCGCTCAGGAGCTTTCATCGCTAATCCTTTGACCGATAAGAGCTGGACAATATTTAACTGATGCTGTAAGGAGAAAAACCATTTAGGCGCGTGTTTGTGACTGTCTGGCAGACACAGTGATTGGTTAACTACATTCTCTTGCTTCAGAACGGTATTCTACAGCCGGCGGTAAAGAAGGTTAGTGAATGGTGTTGCCAACCGCTGACATGATCACTCGATCAATGTTTTCAGATAACTTCTAAAGTGACTGCTCTCGTCACACAAGGGATGGCTGCTGTTCACAGTGGGGACACTCTACTGGTGCGCGCAATACCAACCGGAACACCACACAAACTTAAAAAATGAGTTGGGGCTAAATGTGTGGCATGAGAACATATAAGAGGATAACGTTTGTGGTAATAGGCGATGAAATCTGTCCAAAGTAAATAGGAAAGAGCAATGGAAGAGTCTAGATTATCGGGAGTGGAGATTACTCGCCTTTACAACTATGCATCGAACGGTTGTTAATACAAGAAGAGCATCTCCTTTTGCTGGTAAATCCTATCATATGTAAGGATTAGTATACTGATATTTTTTGTTGAAATAAATAGCTAACTCCTTAAATGGCTACGTTTGAGGACAAACGTAGCCACTTAAGGAGTTAGATATCATTGAAGTATAGATATCTTCAAGATGTTTGTCTGCCAGTATTTTAGACGTCACGATAAATGTCTTCATTTTTGGAAAGCTTTTAAATTCCGGAATCCAGGATCTTATTCCATAGTCCCATGCAAAAAAGAAGAATCTACACGAGAAAGAGAACAGAATGTACTCATCAGCAAAACTAAAGAACAGAACTACAGTTACTGAAAGATCGTAGAAGAACAGAAAAACGAAGTAGATAAAAGAACACATCGTGGATCTGTTCTGCAATGGGAGTAAGTGGGAAGATTAAAAATCACCCACGTGGTACACAGCATAAAGAGAACGAACCAGTTTCGAAAAGAAAATGGAAGACTGTATAATGGTAATGACAGGCTGCTTATATACCATGTTATATTCTAAGAAATGCTTTGGGAATATCGAAAGGTGATTTTTTTGAGTTTCCATAGCGCTACGGAAGCAGGATCCGTTGTAAATTGGTACAGTCCACAGACTTTTTTTTTTTTTAAATCATTGATTAGATGAGACTGACTGCTAGGTAATGTGGAAGTTGACTGTTAATTAAAAGAAATTAGTTTAGAAAGAAACAAAGTGACTGCAACGGATGAGTCCAGTTTTAAAATTCTGCTTCCCTTTTCAAAAATCATCATGGTCAGTGGATTTGTTGTTATTCATATTTGTTCACGAGTCCATCGGAAGATGAAAATCATTCACAACTTGTAAGCTATTGGGAATTAACCATTAACGTCAATGCCCCCAAATTTAAACTCTACTGCTATTCGGATTAAACAAATCCTGACATGGCTCTGAATACGTAAAAACCATAACTCTCATTGTTCTAATATGTTTGAATAGTATCGCCATTAAGGGAACATCTAAATCCCCTCCTCCCTCAACTGGAGTAAGTAAATATGTCAGCAGCTTCTCTACTGAAGAATATTAAAGAATTGACGAACCTGTCCGCAAGTCAGTGGGAGAGCCTCCCTCCCTTACTGGGGATTAAGATTCGTGTAGTCTCTGAATCTTCCTTGTAGCCTAATTTCTTGCCATCCCTTGGGAGCTACACTCAGTTCTCTTTAGGTAGAAAAAGCTGACTCAATAGGATCACACACACAAAGGTATGCTCTGACTTACTTCACATGTCTGTCCATAATCTCCAATGTATGTGCATGTAATAAGCTGCCATGTCCGATATCATCTCTGTGATGATGTGCGTGAATGACATTGGGGCTTTGTGGAAAAAAATACACGTCCCTGAGCTACTATCAAATTCAATAACTGCAGCCAAAAACCTCAAATTTAACTTTCTTTGGAGGAAAAAAAAAAATCCAAAAGTTCAAGCCTTCATTCTCACGCTATTCCCTGTTGGTAACAAAACAAGAACATTACGGAGTATTAAAAAGCAATCGCTAGGAGTGGTAGAAGATATATTTACGCATATGAAAGATAAGATTCTAATAAAGACGAAAATCTTTTCTTATAATTTTATAAAATCTTTTAACACAGCAGTATAAACCGCGTCTTTAGTAGGAGAATCTCCCCCCCCCCCCCTACATATACTCGCAGAAAACCATGTCGATTGATTCCGAGATTTTCTTATCTATTGTTCTTTTTCTCCTTGCTTACTCTGTTTTTCTACTTATTTTTTCTAACTCCATGCATCTCACGTTCATCAAAGCCACATCACTAGTTTCCGTATTAGTTTCTTATGTCGTTAAAAATTTTCCGCGCATGCTCATTTGATTCTTTTCAAAACAACTCTTCACATTCCAATTTTCGGAGAAACAGAACCCCGTTTTTTTATCTCTTTTCACTACATCAAAGGCATCGTTCAGAACATCTGAAAACACGCCACAAACCCCCAAGTTCATAGCATAAGAATCTCTCTCTCTCTCTCTCTCTCTATCACGCTCAAAGCTGCGACCTGTGGCTGCGCGCGAGCCCAACATGATCGCGCGCATTCATCTACGGCCAAGAGAAAACAGCCACATTGTTGTCGACGTCTTGGTATCGTTGCCAACAGCAACGGTCCGTTTTGACGAAGATAACTGCGAGGTCACAGACCGATGCCGGATGTGGTATGGTTCTCCAACGGAGAACGCAGCAGGCAGCGACTTCAGCCTCCTTACACCCCATACATCATTGGAGGCCAGAGAGGGGGGATGGAGCTGACGAAGGAAAAAGAAAAAAAAAAAAAGGAAGTGGAAGAAGAAAATCTCGGAATTATATGCTTCCATCGGACATAAACTGGGTGTGAGTGTCGAGGAAGTGATGAAAGGAGAGTTAGATGCGAATAGGGAGGAGATGGTATGCCCCAAGCAGACAGGGGTTACCTGTTTTTCCGAGAGATATTAGAATACAGATTAATATTTGGCCCACCTACATTCTCCATTGCGATGAAGCACGTGATCCCGGGGGGGGGGGGAAACCAACACGTTTGTTGCGGGCAAAAAGACGGTAAAACTAATCCAATTCTACAAGCAACGTAGAGAGGTTAAAAGTGTTGCAACACACGTAATAGTATTAATAAGTTGTTGACTGGTGAATGATGCATTGGCTACTTGCTAGGTCAGTCTGGGTGACAAATGGGCAAGCGAGAAACGAATGGGTAGTTGAAGAAAGGTGCTAACTGGGCTGGGATTTAATAAACAGACTGTTATTGAAAATGACAGCAAGCAAATGGCGATCAAGTAGCGTCACTTCTGGAAAGTAGGCGTTTGTGTATGTAGGAGGAGTAGGAAGACACAACAGATGACGTCAAACTGAGTGAATTATGAGGTGGAAACAGTTGAAAAAATTTTCTTTTTGTCAATACTGTCTATGATGATACCAATTATCATTCCATGTTTATAATTCGATAGGTATTGTTATTATTAGTGGTAGAAATTTCTCCCAGAAGAATTTGTTCTGATTCAGCAAATCGAGTAATAGATAATTCCACAAATTATCTTAACTTGCGGAATTATTATTATTATTATTAATTATTAATTAAAATCATCGATATTAAAACACGTGACTACTTCACTTTGGATTCACAATCTACACGTACATGTATATCATAAACGAACCCTTTGCACACCCAAGTTGAATTTAAAAACAAATTAAATACAATCAATATATTGGTGTCTAAGAATATAAAAGTTATTTTTAAAAAATTTTAAACAAATAATAAAAATATTAAATTTTTTGATATATTTTAATAGTTGAAAGTAATATGTATAGTTAAATATTGAGCATTTTTTGAACTAATCATGGCAGATCCTTTTTTTTTTTATTTTCTCACGAGACCAGATGAAAGTTTTCCAACATTCCAATTCCTCTTCGCTGTTTGTTTGCACTGAAGATGCACAAAACTACATTCTTTCTTTCTAAAGTATAATGTTACTTTTTTTTAAAAGCAAATTACCAGATCTCAAAATAACATAAACAATCAAACAAAGAATTCATAAAGTAAAACATTAAAAAAAAAAAAAAACGGGAAAAATAAGCAAATAATGTAACACAAAAACTCACAGGAAGTTTCCCAATCTCAAGGCGATATTTATTCCAAAAATGTCTGTGAGTGTGGGAAGTCTGTAGGTGCATGCTTTGGTGAGTAGTGTGTCTCGGAGTGGGGGGGGGGGGGGTAGAAGCGCGTCCTCTTAACACTACACCTGGTAAAGTTTCCTTTCAGCGCACAAAAGAAGGTCGGCTATATTTAAGAAGCCGTCGATAGGTATGATGTATGATGTTTTTCTCGGCCTTTCTTGTCTTCGTACGCATTAAATGCCACCTCTTTCCCCGGTTTCCTCTTCCTCCCCCCCCTCTTGAAAATAGGTCCGAAGTAAAGGCAATTTAGTAGATCGCTTATGGAAGGTACTTTCGGTAATGGATTGATCAGTCTTTAATTTTGGGACAATGTTTGGAGGGATTGGCATTGGAAACTAAAATTCTCCAAATAAGAAGAAATTTTAATCAAAGCTTGCGTTGAAAGTATGGGGATATACCAGTGTGGTTTCCATGGCCGGCAAACTAAGGTAATCAATAAAAAAATAAATAAATAAAAATCGCTAAGAAAACTGAAGGCTCTGGTAGTAAGGAAAGAAGAGGGGGGAACGGAAAATGACTGCATCATAAAGGGCTGAACTTTTGTTCGTTAATATCTGGTTTGATGACGACTCTATCAGCTTCGCTGGGAACCTCTTAAGATCGACAAGTAGACCTACGCTTCGTTTAAACCCGATAACTCTATGTTAATGAAGTTGCTAGCAAGTTAAGATTTGAATTTCCTGTTTTGTGAGCCACGTGTTGAGTATTTCGTGGAATAAAAATATTAACAATTTTTCAAGAGAAAAATTCACAAAACTCTTCAAATTGTTGTGATGCGAATTGTTTGAAAAGATGTAGGATTCTAATCAAGTCAGAGAATCGAGAATTACGAATTTCTAATCGTTTTCAACCAAGGCTGAGTTGTCTAGTCTCGGGTGGAGGATTTTTATTCCCAATGCAGACTAAATGAGAACCTATGCAATCAACAGATAAAACACTGAGGCTATATGACCTTAGTAACGTCTTCAGAGAAAAGTTAGAGATAAAGTCTTCTCTGAAGACGTTACTAAGGTCATACTTGAAGTGATTGAAACCTTACAGATTTTGGAATACTAATCGGAGAAGCTGTAGGCATCCTTAATTCGTAGAGACAGGGAAGTTCTTTTCACAGGAATAAATGAAAAATATCCAAGAGGATCAACACTTTAATTGCTCAGATTTGAGCAGTTAAAGTATTGTTCAAAGCAGTGGTCTCCAAAGTAGGGTAAGCGTACCCCAGGGGGGGAAGTACGCGAGTCGATTCGTGGGGGGTACGTCAAAAACAGTTTTATATTAATAGGAAAAAAATTAAGTAATTAATTAAAGATAAAGAATATTACTTTCTTTCATCAATTAAACATATATCTAATAGACAAAGAGTTATAAAGATCCTGTAATTGGGCGCATATTGGGCGACTTTGCACACATAATCGTCTGGCAAAGCTGTCATGTTTTTTAAAACTAGGGAGTAAATCTCTTTCTTCTTATCATTGCATTTGTTTGTAGCGCATCCTAGTGTTGACAAGCCCAACTAGAGAAAGAAAATTGCTTAGTTATCCAGATACAATTTCTATCTGCAGATGACACAGTGGTTTCATCTGCAGATAGAAATTGTATTAATTATTTGATTATTAGTAGTAAGTTTAACGATTTTTTAGTATATATTGTTTCTTCCAACGCCTTTTTATGCTTACGTTTTACGTTTACTTTTACGTTTACACTAGAAATAGTGAATTAATATTATCAAAATTGCTTAAATTTTTTAAAAGTGTTTGATATTATCAATAGTAAATGAATTATATTTAAATTTTATAAATTAACCCTCACAAAATGGATAAATGGTTAAAACAATTTCCTCCAAAAAAAACCGCGAATTGAAGATAATTATGATAGTACTTCTACAGACGAACAACAAAGAAAAGATAGGATTGATTCTCCTATTCAAACAAGTTGGTTATCAGTCAAATTAAGTGAAAAACATTAATCTGAAACTTAACAAAACCTTGCCCAAGAAAGTTCGAAATTATCAAGAAGACTACTTGAAATGGGGATTTACATCGACGATAGTCAACAATGAACCTCGTCCTACATGTGTATTGTGTCATGAGACGCTGTGTAATGGAAGTATGAAACCATCATTATTAATAAGACACTTAAAAACTAAACATCCTGAACATGAACACAAATCTTTACAATTCTTTGAACGATGTTTGAAGACATGTAATTCTCAATCCAACAACTTAAAAATTTTACTAAAATTAACGATAAATATTTGGAGGCATCTCTTGAGGTTGCATTCGTAATTGCAAAAGACCAAAAGCCAGGTATTAAAACCAAGTATCGAAATAAATTAAACTTGGAACCAGACCTTCGTATCGTAGTATCAGAAGCCATCAAACCAGAATTTCAAGAAATTATGAAAGAAATGTAAGGCTATTGTTCACATTAAATATTGTAATAAATATGTTTGTAAGCTGTTAATAATAAAAATAATGCCTAAAATATCTAGCCTTTTTAATTATTATATGATGATACAAGGCATATTTCCTCTTTATAATACTTATTACAAAAAAATTACAGTTTCGAAAGCTCATTGAGGTTGCATCTGATTGCGAGCAATTGACATCGACGAGTGGTTGTAAAGACACGGATTCTAATTTCGTCTAGGACGCAAAGAGCCTTTAAAAAAGACTCTGCCGCAATAAACAACAACAGCAGCAGATATAAATAAAAGTATAGACTTGGATCATAAATATCATTCATTGTGCATTACAGAAAAAAATGAAATTGTGTGATAAGAAACTAGGATGATCATATTCCCAATATAATTGGGAACAATATTTTTAAACATTTTTTAAATTATAAATTAAAAATAAATTATTAATTATAAAATAAACATTATTTTATATTTACGTTTACAACATTTAAAAGTTATTTAAAAATCAATTTTAAATAAACACCTTTTATTTTTTTAAATAATATATGTAGAAAAATAAAGTACTGAGAAATTTTTAAGATCACCGAAAGACCTTCATCCTTTCTACAAGTACTCGGTATACGATATATCTTGTTCCTGTGGTGTTGGTTACATTGGTCAGACCTCTAGAAGCTGCGAAACGAGCCAGAAGGCGCACATAGGCTATGTTAGAAACAACAGACAAGATATTTCAGGCCTTTCTTCCCACTTCGCCACTACCAACCATCTTATTGAGTGGGATAAGAGTCATATGCCCTATAAAGAAGAGAACTACCATTCCATAACCTTCAAGGAAGCTGCTATAGTCGCCCGCTCAACAGGAAACTTAAACAAGAATCAAGGTCTAATCCGACCGGAGATTTGGAAAACTTTAATTAGATCACTAAACACCAAAAAAATGAACTTTCACGCCAATCACATTATGTCTCTCAACAAAATACTGTTTATGTTTTGAAATCTATTTTGTTGTGAAAAACGCGTTTATAATAAGGTATTCAAGTTCAAAATATTTCTTTGTGCATAATTGAATGATTTGTTATATGATTGCTACTCATGAGAGATTGTTGTAACTCTAGTACAGTGAGTGGGACTAAATTATTTTTGTTCTATTATATTTTAATTAATTTTATGTTTTATTAATTTCTCTAGAGATCAAATATAAAACTATTTTACGCCACTTCACCATAAACAGAAATTATTAGAGAATAATAATATTTATTATAATTATAAGTTTTGCAGATGGAATAACAAACAAAATCTATTCCATCTCATTTTTATTAATAAACTTCATATATCAACCAGAATAGGCCTTAATTTTGAAATTCGTTATTGATTGTATATCAAACTTGTAACAAAACGAAAGGATGGGTGCGACCGATGCGAAACATGTGCAATCGAAACAAAATAGCATCTTTTCATCTGCTGTCATTCAGCACAGACCGTGTGGAGAAGAGCAACGATCGGATTTGGCAATAAATTTGGTTTTTCTTTCCGACAAGTCAAATAAATTAAGATTGTTCCTATTTCCGATCATCGAGTTCATATTTTATCTGTGAAAGATTAGAAATAAAGTAGATTTCAAGCATGAATAAAAAGGTCATATGACCTACACAACAATGCTTTGCTTCTTGATTATTTAACAATGCAACTTATGAAACTTGGAAGTGAAGCCTTTAGATGCAAACGATGTCAGCCACAGTTTTTTTGTGGTTTCTATGGAAAGTGCTCCTTAGCATCCTAGATTCTTAATAAAGGGTGCTTTACAGAAGCCCCGGAGTTTTGGTCTATGGACCAAGATGCAAGTGAAGGTTTATATATATGAGATTGTTCCCCCCCCCAAACACACACACGTACCACCATTCATGACTGCCATTAATTTTTATCCTTCCCGTTTTAATCAGTTCCTCCCTGTTAAATTAAAGGTCATTTTAGCTACGTAACCCAATAATAAAAAATCTGCCTTTAATGCAAATTATTTGCCGATAATTAGCATTTGCAGCCCCAGGACTAGAGTTGAAAAATATTTTATTTAAGAACTTAAAGTTCTTAAGTTGATAACAAAAAACAACTGGAACAATAAGTTATATCTGTATATCATAATTAGAGTGTCCTTAGTCCTTATAAGGACTGGCTTAAAGGGGCGAAGCAAAAATGCTTTTCATCTTCCCCGTTATCTGTAGAGGACAGTGTAGGAATAAGGTATTATTGAGCTATTAAAGCACTGATCATGGCAGGAGGGTAACAGCAATAGCCGAGCCTCAGTTAGAACTTCATTGAGCTATTAAAGCTCTGATCATGGCAGGAGGGTAACAGCAATAGCCGAGCCTCAGTTAGAACTTCATTGGCTACAGCATTGCCATCCATTACCCTCCAAGGGTGTTGGATTGAATGAATCAATCACCGCATCTCACGGTCGATTGATTATAATTAGAGTTCTTAAAAGAACTGGACGATGGACTGAGTCCTTGACTCTTTATCCCGTCATCTGAATGAATATAATCTGTGTGGATGGAGTGTTGTTGAGCTAAAAAGCTCTAGTCATGGCTGGGTAACGGCAATAGCCGAGCCTCAGTTGAAACTTCATTGGCTACAGCATTGCCATTTGTTACCCTGAAAGTCCTGATTAGTAAGTAAAGGGTAAAATCTCAAAAAATCGGACGATCTCTAGGCCACTCCATAGTGGGCGAAAGACCGTCCATGTCTCAGCGTTGGTTCCACTCATTGACGGCCGCCCCGTCCAAGCACCCCGACGGGCTCCCCGTTTAAGCAGAACCGCTCAGCGTTGGTTCCACTCAGTGTCGGCCACCCCATCCTAGTACCCCGATGGGCTCCCCGACTCCTGAGCAGAACCGCTCAAATTCCGAGGAAAATAATTCACCGACAAGAACCCCTCAGCGGGCCCTGCCGGAGAACACCTTCCCCGGAGACTCAAGGTGCTCCCTTAAGGCAAAAACCCTAAGGGAGCAAACTCAAAAACTCACACCCAGGATAACAGCAACAGCCGAACCTCAGTTTACTTCCTTGGTTCAGCATTGCTAATTGTTACCCTGGAAGTCCTAAAAAGGACTTTTTTTTTCATTTTCCTGATTCACACCATAATTAGAGTGTGGACGGAGTTAAATATTTTATATATTCAGTTCTTAGAATGAAATAGGGTGTCTGTTCGTAATTAAATTATAACAATAAGAACTTCCAAAAAAAAGATTATTCTAAAATTTATTTCACATATAATCATTAATTATCTGTTTTGCTTTTTGATTTTTCATTTTTTCTTCTTATAATTTAAAAATGTGCATTATTTTAACAAATATGGCAGCAGAAAAAAAGCACAGTTTTCTTCTGGGAATACGGAAAACGATTCTTGTTTATTTTTACTTCCTATCTAAATAATTCTATTATTAACATCCATTTGACAAACATAACATGCATTGATGGAGAAAACTTGGTGTCAGCATCTTCGTCATATTATCTTGCACCAGTGACACGAAATCCTATACAGTTAGAAAAATTAAAGCAAGGCATACAACCAATCACGTTTTGGAATATGTTCTGGGTCGGAAATTTTGATATATATCTCATCTCCATCTTCTTCCTGGCTATCCATACTCTCTGGGAGGATTTGATTACTTGTAGAATATAAAACACGCATCCAACAAGCTTCTACGTTTTTCCCAGTTCATCCCTTCTTCCTCCTCTTCTCATCCTTTCCTCGGTATTTTTTTCCCCTCCTGAGACACGGAATCCAGCAAGGCTGTCTGTGGATGGTGGTCGGATGTAGTAGCTTCTCGTAGTGATCAATAATAGTGTAAGTATAGAATTTGAAGGATGTAAAATCTGTCCTCATGTGGCAAGCCAACGGCTTTTATAGACTCGATGGTATTGTGAAGCTAGTAGTCGGGGGATGTTGGAAGTGTGATTTCATTTGGTACGGTGTGAATATAGCGGCTGTTTCTTTCACTCTATTACGCGATTGCCGTTTGTAGAATGAAGTCTCATTACTCTTCTGGGTACGTACTAAACACAATGCATTGTAGTTTTGTGTGGCACTTTGTTGTCGACAATGTACTTCAATGCTAGACACGTGGCTAACAATTAAAAGTGGGAATAATAGAAGCCTCTTTGATATGAATATTCAGCTAGTTAGTTGGCTGCAGCGTACATTATTTCCATTGGTTTGTAATTTGCTTAATTGCTTAGTACATAATACGGAGTTAAGACTGCTGATGTCAAGTGAACGAGGGTCTGTCTCAAGGGATAGGAGGCTTGCATGTGGTCGATTGTACAATGACACAAGTTGTGTTAGAAGCTCAAAGGAGAATAAAGTTAGTAAAGTTTTGTTGTTCACTTTCAGACTATCATTAATTTTCCTAATTAGCGTTGTAGAGCAAGAAATATCGAAATTAATTTTTTTTTTTTTTTAGCTGAACACCGCGTGTTCACTCAACTTGCAAATTACAACTATGGATGTACTTGCAGCGAATGTAGTACAGAAGAGTTTAAATCTTTAAATTAAAAAAAAAAAATGACAGATCTCACTGATTTCAAACATCTACCTTATTTAAATATATCGTAGCATTTATTATTAGTAAACTCGACAAGTAAAAATCTGCCTTTTGTTCTCTATCTGTTTTTCTTCAGAACATTACATCGACTTCTTTTGAATATTATTCAAGTGAAAAGAAAATCGAACAGCTTGATTTTATGCCTTTAATGATGTTTAAGCAAACACTATTTTTCACGTTTTCCAAGACTCCCATTACATTCTGTATTAATCATAACTTATCCACGCGTGTCTTTTTTATTATTATTTATTTTTTTAACTGGAGCAACCAGAATTAGTAATCGCATTTCCACCAAAATGTCTGTATTGTGTGTGTGCGCATGTCATAAAAATATACCGTGAAAACTTTCATGGATATTTCATGGCAGTTATACTAAAACAGAGCAGGACAAAGTTATGACGTCATAGATTAACGTGAACAACGTTTGGAATGAAGTTTCCCGAGAACTGTTGAGCTAATCGTAATTAAAATTGGTGCGTAATTGTGGGCATATCCCAAATTTTATGGAGATCTGATTGATTGCATATGTGTGCATCTGTGAGTGTGTGTGTGCATGCATACTTCTGAATGGTATTTTATCGTGTATAAAAATGTTGTTCATAGAAGTGTAAGATACCCTTTTATTAGAAAATATTTTTCATAAAACGTTTTAAGAGAAAATAAGGTTATTAAAAGTTATGTTTGGCATTTTTGTAGTACATCGAAGTAGATTATCACGAAGACTCCTGTTTGGCGAGAATTAAAATTGACGAAGCCACTGCAAACACTTCTTTTCATGAAAAATCCATCCGTAGCGGAGACGGATTGCAAAGATTTTACTGATTTCCAAAGCTGCATCGAGATAATCCTACTGAACAATCAGCCGGCTCGGAAAGCAGTGGCGCACAAGATGATCGTCCAATTTGCCTAGTACGTCCCAGAGTTTTTAGGATTTCACTTTATTACCCGCAAAGCTTGGTAATCCATTTATGGATCACTTTTCCGTCTAGTTACGATCTCAGTCAGTCATTCACGTAAAACCTCACATTGTACATTAACCGGATTTCTTTTTATACACGCAATTGAGGTAACTAAGAATGCTACCCCAAGAATTGAATCAATGGGCGCATCACTTGAAATCGTATTCTGGATTTGTATGTTGTGAAATACAAAACGCCTTTGAGAGTTCATCAGAACTTTTTTTTTTTTTTTATAGAGATTAGTGAAGAATAGTATTATCATAACTGACGTAAGATGGCGTCATGATAGATTTTACAGATATATGCATAATATTTAATTTTCTCTTTGAAATTTAATATATATATATATAATATAAGATAAAAATTTATATTTATTTTTTTAAAATACATTTCTAAATAATTTTTAATATTTAGCAATTTTTAAAAATAACGTTTTAGAAATGCACCTTTTTATGATTCACATAACTTTTGTAGTATAACTCCTTGAGCATGACTCAATGTGACGCAAGACAATGCTTTTATATAATCCCTGCTATCTGATAATGTTATTGTGTGGGGAAACGTTTATGAGCTAAGTGCTCTGCCTAAGTGGGTGCGAGTTAAAGATCTTCGTTAGGAAGTAAGATGGCCTTAGGTCTCCTATATTTGGAGAAATTTGTTTCGTCATAATTTGCTGCTTGTTGCACTAATTCATTTGGATGTGAAGACGATGTTGACAAGAACTTTACTGCTAAAGATTGTAGGAAAGGGTATATGTAGGGGATGTTTGTATCCCGGTGGAGTTGGACATATCTGCTGTACCATGGCTCGTTTAAGATCATGCCTAGGCATTTGTTTTGCACTCTGTAGTTTGAGGATATTTGTACTTGAGGTGTGGCTCCAGGCTGGGGACGCATAGGTAATAATGGGTCGAATCATCAACTGATAAAGAAGTAGTTTGATTTTGGTATCCAGCTTGCTATTCCTATTGATAAGAGGGTAAAGCTGCGCAATAAATTTTGATGCCTTTGAACATGAAGCATTTGTGTGTGAACTGAAGGTTAATTTTCTCTCCAGCAGTACACCGAGATATTTGGCTTCTGCTTTCCAGGGAATCTTGGTATTAAATAGGAAGATGTCTCTTTGGGAGATGTTGAGTTTTTCGTGAAAAGCATGACAATACTCTTTTGAGGGTTTACTTGCAGTCTCCAATTTGTAAACCAGTGCTCTAGTTTCGGCAGGTTTTCTTGCAGTTTCTTGGTTACAAGATGCGGTTTAATAGATCTGGCTAGTATAGTTGTGTCGTCAGCATAGAGGGCAATGATATATCATGTTGGATTGTGCGGAATGTCCGCCATGTAAATCGAGAAAAGTATCGGTGCATGCAGGGACCCCTGAGGCACTCCTGCTAAGATTCGTCGCTGGGTAGATAATATACAATTTCGTTTGACTTGCATTCTTCTGCTACTAAGAAATGATTTTATAAGGTGGACTAGATCCACTGGAATGCCGGCTAAAATCAACTTGTATAGTAGTCCAAAGTGCCATAGTTTGTCAAATGCCTTTTCCAAGTCAACGAAGACTGCTCCTGTGTAATGGTGCCAATTGTAACTTGTTAAATGAACTCAATTAGTCTGTGAATTTGTTGAGTTATGCTGTGAAACTGGCGAAAACCAAACTGTTCTGTAGAAAGAATGTTTAACTTTTTTACTGAAAGGTGAATTCTAGAAAAGATAGCTTTTTCTATTATTTTGCCTAAATTAGATATCATACTTATGGGACCATAACTTTGAGGCTGGTGGGGATCCTTGCCAGGCTTATAAATTAAAACCACGTCTGCCAACTTCCATGTAGAGGGAAAGTACTTGAACCTGAGCGTAGCATTTATTATTGTTGTAATATATACAACGGCCTTTCGGGGTAGCAGTTTAATAACTTTGTTGGATATGCCGTCAGGCCCAGGAGCTTTTTTATTCTTTAGGCTCTTTATAATCTCATAAATTTCAGCTGGAGAAGTACGTATGAGTTGACTGGTACAGGTATCAGACCGTTTTAACACGTGTCTGATGTGGCGGTGGACTTTGTAAATATGATTGAAATTTAGATTATCGTATGAAGGGCTGCACTGTTTTTCTAAATTTTTAACTATAGTTTCGGCTTTTTCTGCATCTGTGTAAACAATGTCCAAATCAGATTTGAGAGGGGAAAGAGATTTATTTTTGATATTTCTCAGCAGCTTCCAGATGGTTTTGATCACCGGGTGATATGGAAGCTAATTTATCTTCCCATATTTTGTTTCTGTGGGCTTTAAGTGCATCTCTCACTGCACTGGTCATCCTATTAAGAAACGTTTTGTCTTGGGGTACCCTGGTGTTATGGTATCTTTTTCTTGCTTTATTTTTTACCCTAATTAAGTTCATTATATCATCTGGTAGTCGTTTTGGCTTAGAAACAATTGAATTTGAGGTGACAGATGCTAAGGCTGCGTTGATTTGATGCGTAAGTTTATTGACTGCAGATTCAATTTCTTCCTTGGAATTAATAAGAGGAACGGGGTCAATGTAGTTTGAAAGTGTTTTGGGTAATTTTCCCCAAGGAATGAAGGTGTGAGGCGAAGGGGACAGTCCCTTGTGATAACCCAGTTGGAGCAGGATAGGGTTGTGGTCTGATGATAATTCGTTCAGTGATTCCAGGTTGTACTGCAATTTGATATTTTGGAGGACGAATCTGGAACGTCGGAGGAGCCAAATGGGCTGAAATGAGTTGGTACTGAAGGACCGGCCACAGCTATACCATTGGGACTTGAATAGTTAAACAGTATGCGGCCATTTTTGTTGGTAGATTTACTGCTCCAGGCAGGATGTTTTGCATTGAAGTCTCCCACGATGATGACCGATCCTTTTACTCCTAGAATGGCATACAGATCTGAGGTCAACAATGTTTTTGATGGAGGGTTGTAAGCAGCGAAAATTTTTAGGTTTCCGACTGAGTTTGTGACGACATTAATACCTGTGATTTCGAGGTTGGTGGTTGCAGGGTGGGCAACTGAATGATGGTTTATATGGTTTTTGATAAGGATGGCTGTACCTCCACCTCTATACCCAAGTCTGTAGTTTCTGTAAATCTGATACCCTCTAAATTTGAGGTTGTCAGCAGGCCTCAGGTGAGTTTCATTGATTAGTAATATCTGGGTTATATCTATTATTGAATTCCTGAATTTCCAACACTTTGTTTTTTAAACCGTTGGCGTTCCAAGCGATAATCCTGAGCGAATCTGGAGTGATTTTTTTTCCTATGCATCAGAGAGTGCATAAATATGGATTGAGTTTGTTGTAAAAATATTTTTGTAATGCTTAATGATGGATTTGAGTTGCTGAAATCCTGCAGTATGTTTGCAAGAGAAGAGATGATAATAGCTGATAGATTTGAGTGTGGATTAGCCAGGTTCTGGTTTTCAGCTGCCTGCTTAGAGCGGGCCATATCGGCATGTGTTCTCGTTTGATGTTGAAGATTCGATTTTTTAGGGGGCTCGGTTAATGGTGGGCGAGCCTGTTGCCATGTTCTCATTCTTGGAGGTTGAGGGGCTTGAATTTCAGGAGCTCCAGCACTAGATGACGTTGACTAGGTTGACTATTAGGGTCGTTCCATCTATTTTTGGGGTGATGAATACACCCTCTATAATTAGCGGGATGAGGACCGCCGCAATTAGCCGGGGTGGATTTTGGCTTGGTGCAGGTGTTTGTGGTGTGATTCTCGCCACATTTTAAGCATCTGTACTGGGCTTTGCACAGCTTCTGGGCATGGCCAAATTTTTGGCATCTGTGGCACTGCCCAGAAGATGCTCTCTTTCTCAATGGTTCGGGGGTGACTTTAAGTTCACGGATTGACTTTAAATTGTAAATATCTTTGTAAATATTGTGTATCTCAACTAGAACTAGAGGCATGGGGGGTCTTGTTCGATCTGAACATTTTACTGACCTTTGTGGGAGGTAGATCCTGTAAATTGAGGTTAGTGACTATTTCATCCGGGTCAATATCCTCAGAAACCCCTCGGAGCACCACTTTCAGGTTTTTTTCGGAGGCAAGTGAAAATGTGATATTGTGTTCCTCTTGCGTCCAGCTCCTTTGTAAGATTTCTATAATCAGCCACCGTGGCGGGCTCAATTTTTTATGCCCTCATCTACATTTTTAGCCGATCTATAACTTATTTGTAAGTTAGCCACGGTGGTTCTTAGTGTTGTCCATCTCTGCTTTTTCCTTAGGATAATCGGTGGCACCTTTTCATTGGGGAGGCAGAGGGGTCTGAAATGGGAGCGTCTTCGTCCATACCAACATCATTTGTTGGTTCAGCGGGGAGAGTTTTTCGCTTCTTAGGAGCGTGGGTCTCTCCTTGATTAGAAGGATTAGAGGCAGAGACAACTAGATTGAGTTTTTCCTCCATTTGAGGAGAGTCTTCATTTACCTCATCATCAATCTCGGGTGAAGAATATAAGTTTAAGTAGCCGGGCCATTCTCGTTCAAATTTTTTAAGAGGCTTTTTAACAAAAGTGACTGATGGCCCCTTGTCGAGTGACTCGATAATGATGTCGGGGTCGATCATGCTAGTAGGCCATTTCAGCTTGAACTTCTTTTGAAGTTTATTAATGAGTATAAGAGCCGGCTCTTCATCGAACAAATCAGTGACGGCGTCTAGGTCAGGCACGCTCATATCGATTTAATTGCGTATGAGCGCAAGTAGAAATCCCGCAGCCGCAGAGGACTGCCAGCAATACCGAACGTTGGATAAATACGCGAAGCAATAGCAATTAAACTGCATCAAAAATCAAATCAAAGTCTTCTTATCTTGTGCTCCACTATCAGTGATCAGATGAGTTCTTTTCATCTTCAATCAATCACTAATTTACAACACCAATCACTCTGATAATCCTGAAGAGAACATCGTAATCACTACCAATCTAATCAATCAATCGCTCACTTACCAATGAATCAAGATCGGTCCGACTTAATAATGTGAGTTCTTAAAAGAACTCGGCGATGGACTGAGTCCTTGACTCTTTATCCCGTCATCTGAATGAAGAGAATCTGCGTGGATGGAGTGTTATTGAGCTAAAAGCTCCAGTCATGGCTGGGTAACGGGTAATAGCCGAGCCTCAGTTAAAACTTCATTGGTTACAGCATTGCCATTCGTTACCCTGGAACTGTTTAGGTAAAGGGTAAAATCTCAAAAAATCAGACGATCTCTAGGCCACTCATTCGTGGGCGAAAGACCGTCTAAATCTCCGCGTTGGTTCCACTCAATGAAACTCGACAACCGACTAGAACCACTCATTCCGAAGAAAATAATTCACCGACAAGAACCCCTCAGCGGGCCGTGCCGGAGAACACTTTCCCCGGTGACTCAAATTGCTCCCTTAAGGCAAAAAACCCTAAGAGAGCGAACTCTCGAAACTCAGCAGGATAACAGCAACAGCCGAACCTCAGTTTACTTCCTTGCTTCAGCATTGCCATTCGTTACCCTGGAAGTCCTGATTAGTAAGTAAAGGGTAAAATCTCAAAAATCGGACGATCTCTAGGCCATAGGCCACTCCATAGTGGGCGAAAGACCGTCCATATCTCAGCGTTGGTTCCACTCAGTGACGGGCTCCCCGACCACTGAGCACAACCGCTCAAATTCCGAGGAAAATAATTCACCGGCAAGAACCACTCAGCGGGCCGTGCCGGAGAACACCTTCCCCGGAGACTCAAAGTGCTCCCTTAAGGCAAAAACCCTAAGGGAGCGAACTCAAAAACTCATCAACCAGGATAACAGCAACAGCCGAACCTCAGTTTACTTCCTCGGTTCAGCATTGCTAATTGTTACCCTGGAAGTCCTGATTAGTAAGTAAAGGGTAAAATCTCAAAAAAATCGGACGATCTCTAGGCCACTCCATAGTGGGCGAAAGACCGTCCATGTCTCAGCGTTGGTTCCACTCATTGACGGCCGCCCCGTCCAAGCACCCCGACGGGCTCCCCGTTTAAGCAGAACCGCTCAGCGTTGGTTCCACTCAGTGTCGGCCGCCCCATCCTAGCACCCCGATGGGCTCCCCGACTCCTGAGCAGAACCGCTCAAATTCCGAGGAAAATAATTCACCGACAAGAACCCCTCAGCGGGCCCTGCCGGAGAACACCTTCCCCGGAGACTCAAGGTGCTCCCTTAAGGCAAAAACCCCAAGGGAGCAAACTCAAAAACTCATCACCCAGGATAACAGCAACAGCCGAACCTCAGTTTACTTCCTCGGTTCAGCATTGCTAATTGTTACCCTGGAAGTCCTGATTAGTAAGTAAAGGGTAAAATCTCAAAAAAATCGGACGATCTCTAGGCCACTCCATAGTGGGCGAAAGACCGTCCATGTCTCAGCGTTGGTTCCACTCATTGACGGCCGCCCCGTCCAAGCACCCCGACGGGCTCCCCATTTAAGCAGAACCGCTCAGCGTTGGTTCCACTCAGTGTCGGCCGCCCCATCCTAGCACCCCGACTCCTGAGCAGAACCGCTCAAATTCCGAGGAAAATAATTCACCGACAAGAACCCCTCAGCGGGCCCTGCCGGAGAACACCTTCCCCGGAGACTCAAGGTGCTCCCTTAAGGCAAAAACCCCAAGGGAGCAAACTCAAAAACTCATCACCCAGGATAACAGCAACAGCCGAACCTCAGTTTACTTCCTCGGTTCAGCATTGCTATTTGTTACCCTGGAAGTCCTGATTAGTAAGTAAAGGGTAAAATCTCAAAAAATCGGACGATCTCTAGGCCACTCCATAGTGGGCGAAAGACCGTCCATGTCTCAGCGTTGGTTCCACTCATTGACGGCCGCCCCGTCCAAGCACCCCGACGGGCTCCCCGTTTAAGCAGAACCGCTCAGCGTTGGTTCCACTCAGTGTCGGCTGCCCCATCCTAGCACCCCGATGGGCTCCCCGACTCCTGAGCAGAACCGCTCAAATTCCGAGGAAAATAATTCACCGACAAGAACCCCTCAGCGGGCCCTGCCGGAGAACACCTTCCCCGGAGACTCAAGGTGCTCCCTTAAGGCAAAAACCCTAAGGGAGCGAACTCAAAAACTCACACCCAGGATAACAGCAACAGCCGAACCTCAGTTTACTTCCTCGGTTCAGCATTGCTATTTGTTACCCTGGAAGTCCTCAAAAGAACTTTTTTTTTCTTCTCGTGTCGCACCCCCTTGATGATAATATGATAGTTATTCCTTCCATTTAACAATTACAATGATAGACAATACAAAATGGTGCGACAGGAAGAATTACGGCAAGTGAGGATCTTTAAACTAATGGTTTACAGATATCAACTATAAATTTCATGTTTAACTATAATATTTTTCACTTCCATTGAAGTTATATAATAATCATAATTTTATTAGTTAAATCTGTTAATATTTAACTCTTCGTTCTTTACACAACGAATTATTATGATTCATGATTATTAAATATTGATTTTGTTACACGGATGAAAATCTATGCTACTATTAAACAAACATGGCATTTTTTTAGGTGGATTGAAAAAGTACCATTAACCATAGTTTCCGTACTGTATGTTGCATGTATCCTCTTTTGAGCTGCTTAACGATACAATATTTTTTAAACAATGTAATCTATTCTATGATTTTTACAGATCGTTATATATATTTACTGTTATATCATTTATGACGTAATCTCTAAAGTGTTGAAGGCATGCTATTCACACAACCATTGTTTCATACGTAATTTGCTTTTTTTTTCTCTTTTCTTATTATCGCAGTTTAATAAATAGCTAATTGTCATTGCTTTAGAACCCATTTTTATTTTACAGTCGTTTTTCTGCAAGTTGAATAATTCTCCCAGTTTTTTCTTGTGCTGTTTGTCATCGAGAACAAAACAAACAAGTTAGTGGACGTGGTCGAATGATGCACTTAATTATTGAACATCTTTCTTTCTTTCTTTTTGAACGGTAGACATCGCCCTTTGCTAAACTGTCTTCTTCTTATCCCCCACCCCTCCATAACTTTCGAGTAGTTTTAGGGTTGGGGTAATGAAAGCATGATCCAATTACGAAGAAGCATTGCTTGACGTGGTGGTTTCCGCACTGAAGCAACAGGAAAAAGTAGCTGGCGGATTCCTATCAATATTGGCTTCACGGCGTGGTAACTTTCTGATGGATCGAGCCAGAGATTTCCCACCTCGCCCATCCAATCCTTTCTCTCCAGCAGAGAACACACCGCTGCATCGGAGGAGTCCACTGATGTCTAAGGGATCGAAGACGTACGGTACACTGAGTCTGCAGTAGTTTGTTTTATTGTTGTTGTTTTTTAGAATAATACAAACATTAGTTGTGGTTTGTTTGCCTTGGTGAGAGACGGGAAGGTAATGGGCTCTCACGTATATTTTCTTGAAGTTAAAATACTTTTCGAATTTAAGTTACTCCTAAGATTAAACCTTTTTTCCCTATGAATTTAAATTCTACGTATCCGAATGAAAATCGAACAAAAAGCTGGTTTTCCATCGAGCCAAGTTATTTCCAATAAACTTCTTTTAGATACCACAGGAATTAGCTTCAATATATAATATAATATAAGACAATGCTATATAAAATAATATAATATAATATAATATAATATAATACAAAATATATAATATAATACATAATATACAATATAATACATAACATATAATATAATACAATGTTATATATATATGTGAAATATTCATCTTGCAGCAAAACGCAAAATGTTGCATAAATAAATAATAATGGCTAATGTTAGATTACATGCTTTTAATCCTTATAAGGACTGGCTTAAAGGGGCGAAGCAAGAATGCTTTTCATCTTACCCGTTATCTGTGGAGGACAGTGTAGGGATAAGGTGTTATTTTGAGCTATTAAAGCTTTGATCATGGCAGGAGGGTAACAGCAATAGCCGAGCCTCAGTTAGAACTTCATTAGCTACAGCATTGCATTCCATTACTCTCCAAGGGTAATGGATGGCGATGTGTAAGTAAAGCCAACTCTAAAAATTTGGACGATCCATAGGCCACTCAATCGTGGGCGAAAGACCGTCCATCTCAGCGGTGGCTCCACTCAGTGATGGCCTTCCACCCACACACCACCACCGAGCAGAACCGCTCATATTCCGAAGGAAATCATTCACCGACAAAGCCCCTCAGCGGGCCGTGCCGGAGAACACTTTCTCCGGAGACTCAAATTGCTCCCTTAAGGCAAAAACATTGAGAGAGCGTACTCATAACTCTCGAATCTCAGCGCTCCTGGGGGGTAACAGCAACAGCCGAACCTCAGTTAGAACTTCATTGGTTCAGCATTGCCATCCATTACTCTCCAAGGGTAATGGATGGCAATCAATCACCGCATCTCACGGTCGATTGATCGCATGCTTTTAATGCTCAATTCTCCATTTTAAGGATAAAGTTAAATATTTTATTTTATGGTGTATTTTATTAATTCTATTTTAAATTTAAAAAAAAAATATTTTGGAGTTATATTTTCTATTTCGAAAATCAATTTTATTTCTATTAATCAACTTATAATTAGTTTTTTTTTTTTTTATTATAAAACAAAAATAACAGAAAAGTATCACAACTGACTAAGTGTTTACGTCACTTAAGTAAATGATCCAGTGAGCTGCATCGTTATTTATGATCGTCATAATTGACGATTCGAGGTCAGGTCACACGAGAGAGTGAGGTGGTGCAGTCTTATGGGATGTCACGTGTTGGCCTTGTTACACGTTAACATGTGAGAAAACAAATGATGAAGGCAACGGAAGAGAAAACTCGTGTGTTCACTGTGGTGTATTTGACATTGTAAGAGGGGAGGGAGACGAAGTCCATTTATTAGCAATCTATACTCATGGTTTGTAACCAGATCCGTCCGACATCCGCATAGGAAGTATTTCAACCGCACATCGGGTGTCAAACGGCACTCACTTGGAGATAGATCACGTCGGTGACAAATCGAGTATTTAGTAAGAGACTGTAATTCATTTCGTTCTTGCACTTATACAAGTGCAAGAGCAAAGTACTTGTAGAGTTGTTTCGCGTGTTTTTCGCAAGCCTATAACTTCTTAACAGATCACATTTTTGATGACAAGCAAACAAAAAAAGAAGAAAATCAAGCCTATTGCTCTTACTTCAACATGTTCCTTAAAACTTCTGTTTAAATACTTTTCAATGGTGTATAGTGACGATTAAGCCTAATAAAAGAAATATTAAAGTATTTTTATTAATATTAAGAAATCTAAAATATTATTTTAGTTGCCATAAAAAATGTTAAAATCCAAAAGTTTACTAAATCATCAATGCAGTATTCATTAACTGGTAACGTTAACTTTGATTGTTTTAATGTCCATTACGTCACTGTGATATCACCCGCTAATGGCTTGTTTAAATGATTCCGCCTTTATTGATATATTGAAGGTAATTTTTCAGGGCCTCGGTCAAGTTAACTGTGTGGAGCCAATTATGCTGACGATAGGAAGGATGTAACATCCTGGCTGTCCCAATACTTAGACTAATAACTTAATGACACCAATTCTCTCGGCTGCATGGCTTTACACCTAATTAACGCGTGGACCTTTTGCTTCTTAATTACACCAGTTGATGTTGAAAGACTAAATTATGTTGCGTTTGCTCTTAATATACACAACTTATAGTATGTTTTTATTGGTGTCTATTGCAATACTCTACAAAGTTAATATGCATTTTTGTTATGCGGTCAACATTTGTAAAAAAAATTCGAAGAAAATGCGTATAAAACGTTCTATAGAATTAAAATAATAACAAATAAAATATTTAGTTAAAAATTTCCTCACCCCCTGTTTCTATAAGGAATCGCCCTCTAGTGACAAAAGTTTTCTATCGTCAGCATTTCATGGAAGGACTGTGTCAAGATAGTGTCTGTAAGATCGTTTATCTGGTCAGTCGCGAGACAGCGTAAGACGGTTTAAAACTCCGCGACACTTCTTTGCTGTCACGTGGCTTTTCGTGTACTGCCGACTTGGATTGATTGCAAAGAAAAGGAAAGAAAAAAACGAAGGTTCCTTCAGAAGCTACGAAATATCCATGCACGTAATACAAGTCCAGAAGTTCAAATAAATGTCAAATATATATTGGAGAAATATTTAATCCACTATTACATCGTTCATATTTCTTTCAGTAGAAATAAATATTTATATTTATTTATTTATTTACTTATATTTACTTAATACTATTTCTCAACATTGATTTATTTAACTGAAAGTTCTACACCAAAAATTAAACTGAATAAAGGAATTATGAAAGCAGTATGTGTGTCGCGTCGCTAAGAGTTTATTGAGGTGAGAACCACCATACCCTTGGAGGGTAATGGATGGCAATGCTGAACCGAGGAAGTAAACTGAGGTTCGGCTGTTGCTGTTATCCTGGGTGATGAGTTTTTGAGTTTGCTCCCTTGGGGTTTTTGCCTTAAGGGAGCACCTTGAGTTTCCGGGGAAGGTGTTCTCCGGCAGGGCCCGCTGAGGGGTTCTTGTCGGTGAATTATTTTCCTCGGAATTTGAGCGGTTCTGCTCAGGAGTCGGGGAGCCCATCGGGGTGCTAGGATGGGGCGGCCGACACTGAGTGGAACCAACGCTGAGCGGTTCTGCTTAAACGGGGAGCCCGTCGGGGTGCTTGGACGGGGCGGCCGTCAATGAGTGGAACCAAGGCTGAGACATGGACGGTCTTTCGCCCACTATGGAGTGGCCTAGAGATCGTCCGATTTTTTGAGATTTTACCCTTTACTTACTAATCAGGGTAATGGATGGCAATGCTGTAGCCAATGAAGTTCTAACTGAGGCTCGGCCCTTCCTGCCATGACCAGAGCTTTAATAGCTCAATAACACCTTATCCCTACACTGTCCTCTACAGATAACGGGGAAGATGAAAAGCATTCTTGCTTCGCCCCTTTAAGCCAGTCCTTATAAGGACTATAAGAGTTTATCATATTAAGTATTGAGTAATTCCGTACTCACCATGTGAACCAGGAAAAGATTTGTATAAGACAGAATTTGCGTTTATTTATATCTATTGTTATTAGTTATCCTTAGTTTGACGTTCACAAAAAAAAGTACGAATTTCACATTGCTGATTTACATACTATGTTAAACGCAAAAGTTTCCGCAATGACTTTTGATGACCCTTGTTGTTCGTTTTGTCTAGCATGATTGCCTAAGCGTCGCTAATCTCCGAAAAGCAGGTTTGTTTTAAACAGGACAGAGAACAGACTGAGTATTGATCTAAGTTTGAGAACAGTGATGTAATTTCTTGCTCACATGATTTGAAAGAATGCCGCGTGGATTTGTCTGTAATAGCAAGCGTTGTTGGTCAGTAGTAGTAGCTGGTTTTCATCTTAGCCACTCTTTTCGTCAATAGCTAATCTCTCGCATTCTTTCCGAGCTTAGTGTTCCGTAACAAGGTGATTTGACAGGCTTTCAATCTAACTAGCCACCCCATTGAAGGGGGAAGAAAGTTTCTGAATGAACAAAAATATTTGTGGTGGACCAAGTTTTCTGGAGGGCTATTATTTAATTTTTTTTTTTTTTTTTTTTAGGCTCCCAGGCCTTTTTGTTATTTTCTCAAGTACTTTTATTTAGAATAAATGAATCAATAATTAATATTGATGTTGGAAGTATTTTCAGTATAACTTCATTTATTATCTAGTAAAAATAAAAATTTCAATGTTATTACTTTAATATTTTACTTTATATAATACTTTAAAGTAGAATTAAAATAAATAAAATTAGAAATTTCTAAAATATAGTGACTAAAAGGCTTCAATCTGGTAAATGGAGTAAGGATATTATTAATCCCCTGTTAAGTTCTTAAATTTACCAACATTTATGCTAATATAGACCTCAACATGGGAGTTGCTTTGACTCGCACTACTTAAAAGACACAGAATCCACCCAACCATATTTCGCTTTTTACTAATGCTTTTCGGGTTTCACTGGTCTGACAGCTGTTACAAACGGTTCTGTTCAGAGATCAAAAAATGGCAAAATCCTCTGTTCATTATAGAAATCCCATTTCAGAAAGTTATATTATTTTTATAAGTTAACTCTCGGTTAAAATTTAGTAATATTTTAAGAAAAATGTATTTTTTTTTTTTGGTATTTCTCATAATGCTTAAATAGAGGAATTTTCAATATTTATTTATTAAGTTATTCAATAAACAATGTATTAGCAATCTATTAAAAATCTAAGTTAGTTGAAAATACGTAAAGCACTTTTTGTGTATATTTTATGATCGGATTATTATTTTTTTCGGGGGGGGGGTGGACTGAGTCCTTGACTCTTTATCCCTTCATCTTATTGAAGAAAATGCGTGGATGGGTGTTATTGAGCTAAAGGCTCTAGTCATGGCTGAACTTCATTGGCTACAGCATTGCCATCCGTTACCCTGATTGTATGAAATCAGTTTTTCAGTTCCTCGCCAATAGAAACCCCATTTTATTTTACTTGGAACTTCTTTGGGAGATGGACCGAGTCCTTGACTCTTCATCTGATTTTAGCTTGAGTGTGTGGGGATTATTGTGGGCGGATTTAGGTTTTTTTATATTTGAAAATCTGAGGGTTTGTAGTCCGCTACCTGTCAAATTAGCTGATTTGGGTGATTGGAAGAACTTTTCTGCAATGCCTGTCATGTAGGTCTTGATATCTGGAAGGTTGGCTTCTTGGTGTAATTGCAAGTTTCTGATGAACCAAGAAGCATTAAATGTCATTCTTAGGTATTTGTTCTGTACTGTTTGCAATCTGAGGATGTTCTGTTTAGACGTGTGTCCCTAAGTTGGTGAGGCGTAAGTTATCTGAGGTCTTATCACTGATTTGTAGAGGAGAATTTTGTTGTTTATGATTAGGCCATTTTATTTTATTTTACAATTGATATTTATGTCTTTAGGGGTGAAGCAAGATACTTTTCATATTCCCCGCTATCTGTTGTGGTTACAGTGAGGGTAAACTTTATGAGCAGTTTAGTCGCCCTGAATGGGCATGGAGATTATGCATCACTAAAGGAGGCTAATATAGCCTTTGGTCTTCTATGTTTGAATATGTCCATTGCCTCGTATGCTGAATCAAATCATTGGGGTGTATGGACGTCTTTAGGAAGAACTTAGATGCTAAGGATTGTAGGAAAGAGAGAAAATATAGAGAATATTTGTATCTCTATGAAGTTCATTGTTTCTAACATACCATGGGGAGTTCAGAATCATTCTCAAGCACTTGTTCTGTACTCGTTGCATCTTGATAATGTTAGTATAAGAGGTGTGGCTCCAGGCTGGAGAGGCATAGGTGATTATAGGACGAATCGTCAACTGGTATAGCTGCTATTTGATTCTGTTGCTGAGCTTGCTATTTCAGTTAATTCGTGGATAGATCTGAGCTATAGCTTTAGATGCCTTTGCGCACGTAGACTTGATGTGTTGGTTGAAATATTTTATTTTACCTTATAGTCCTTATAAGGACTGGCTTAAAGGGGCGAAGCAAGAATGCTTTTCATCTTTCCCGTTATCTGTAGAGGACAGTGTAGGGATAAGGTGTTATTGAGCTATTAAAGCTCTGATCATGGCAGGAGGGTAACAGCAATAGCCGAGCCTCAGTTAGAACTTCATTGGCTACAGCATTGCTATCCATTACCATGAATGAATAAAAATTAATACATCGGTATTTCGAATTATATATATAATCACTTATTCTTCATCTTATTTAAAAAAATCTAAGATAATTTATGAATAATCTGGCTTGTTATTCAGTGTAAAATTTCCTAAATCGCGTCTTTCTTAATTTACAGATTCACAAGTCGTATTGAGGTTAATGCGCATGCCTAGAATAGTTATTTGGTAGTAAAATACACCTTTAATATATAAAAATGTCAATATTACCGATCTTGATGCAAGCGATTAACATTTATAGAATTGCAATTTGCAGTAACTGTATTATATTAAAAAAACTGTTTCTGAATAATATTGTTTACAGCTCCCGTTTGTAGAATTTAATTTATACGTTTATAAGTTTGAAATTTAGGTTTCGAATATCCAAATTTTGGAATTCCAGACTTATATGAATTAGTTTATCGCTTCGGAATGTTATCTAAATATCTAAATATTAAAATTAATAAAATAATAACAGTATATCAAAAAAGTGCATCACATGCCATATTAAAAGAGTTGATATATGAGTATAAATGCTATTTTATTATTATTATTATTATTATTATTATTATTATTATTATTATTATTATTATTATTATTATTATAGTTTTCTTATATTTATGACTGGGATGTATAGGGAAATAGCAGAGTAAGTCACCGTTTGCATGATCTACTGAGGTTATTATTCTTGAAACCTCATATACGTAGTCATTCCATGATATTCTTAAATTAGTTTTGTCACAGGATGAAAGAATAAGCATTTCAGAGCTGAAATCACGTGACTAATAGTCCGATATTGATACTGAAATTGAGTCAAAGCCTTTATGTATAATTTCGCAGATTAGGACCTGCGCTAAGAATGGAGAAGTGGAGATCTCTGGAGCCAATTCACAAAAAAATGTAATTAAAATAAATATGCTTCGATCATTATTTCTCCAGATCGAGAGAACGCTTAATATCTACGTTATTACAGACCATACAGTTTACAATGGCGGTCAATGGAGGCAACGTACTCCTGTAAATATGTCTTCCCCTCAGAACACGATCCCGACGAAGGAACTCTGCAGCTGGTCTCTTTAAGGGTGGTTGTGGGGACTTTATCACAACCACTTTAATAGACAACGGATGTTGCAACAGGTTTTTTTTCTTTATTCGTCCATCCGGAAGATGTAATCGAGACTCAGAATAAGACTATAATTTTCACAAAACGTGACTGGAAACGAAGAAAAGCAAAGGGTGTTCGAAAGTAGTGGTGCAGGGAGGGGTGCACAGGAAGACCCAAGATGGTCACACTTCAATGTCAAGACTGCTGGTGGCAAGTTGATGTGGCACCTGCGAAAGTGTTCCATGGGTGCACGAGTAGTGTTTATTCTCTCCCCCCTTCCCCCCGTGTATGAGATGTCCTCTACTGGGAACAATGTGCGATTGTTGCACGCACTAATTGCATGTAATCACCGGGATCAGACCTTTGTTTGTCTAAGTTAGACGCTTACCCCCTTGGCGAACACGTGACCGTCATAAGAAAAACACACGGAGAGGGTGTGCGTGCGATGAATGAACCAAAGAGTGGTTCGCGACGATCTCTCAACAGGTCGACTGTAACACTAACGTGGCTAAGTGACGTGGAGGTCGTTACTGACAGTGAAATATGACAAACGGAGGTCTCCCCCCCCCCCCAAATCCCCACCCACACGAGTGGAAACATAAAAAGCAGAACTTTTTTTACGCTAGGAAACAGCGACACTTTCCAAAATCATTTCAGAAATCATTTTTTACTTGACCTTCATTTATCCGCCTGAGGAGAATCGAAGGTGAGACCCTCCCCCCACCTCCTCGTCAAACTACGTTCAATTTTGCCCTAGACAAGTAACCGAAAATCGCTTTAATTTGATCTGATTTCCTGTCTGAGTGTTAGTTATTTCTGGCATGTCCACTATGAAAACGTTAAGAATGTAGCTTATTCCTTCAATTCTCCTCACCCCTCCTGTGTGTGAGCCACTAGAGTTTGCTTCCAGAATGATCAAGGCTGCCTTGCTTATGTCATTCTCATATTGATAAGATTCTGAAGAGTTTTTGTGTTCACAAATCCCCTTTTGGCCTTTTTTTCGGTATTCTATTATGTTTTCTTAATCTTTTGTTTTCCGGTATTGGATAAAAGGAATCCATTTGATCACATCTTTATCTGTTAATCTCTACCATATCGAACCTTTCTGCTTATTCTCTGACCAACCTTCCTAACTCATTTCCTTTTCTTAACATCTTCGTGTTTTATATATATATATATGACGTTTTGCTGAAAAACTTCGTTTTTCATGATTAATAAAGAAATTTAAGTTTTATAAATAATTCTATAAATTATATTCTAGAATTTATTATCTCGATCGATCGGTTTGTGAATATCCATATACTTTTACAAAAAAAAAAAAAAAGGAGGGGAGATTAAAATTCTCACCCTTTTAACGATGAAAAGAACAGATTTATATATTTCATTATTCTGTATGAAATTACTTTAGAAATTATAATAATATTATTTTTAGTCATTGTTAAAATCATCAATAGATTCTTTAAATTATAAAACATATATTACTTATAAAATATTATAATATATATTTTATTTTAAGAAATATTTTAAAAAGTTACCTTATTTTAAGTGTTTTCTTAAATAATTTTAAATTTATTCCTACACCTACTATAATTCATCGAAGTATTATCTAAAAATCAGTGAGACAGTGACATGCGGTGAGAGTGGAGAGGAATGGTTCGATCATTATCAACCCTTGGAGTGTAATGGATGGCAATGCTGTAGCCAATGAAGTTCTAACTGAGACTCGGCTATTGCTGTTACCCTCCTGCCATGATCAGAGCTTTAATAGCTCAATAACACCTTATCCCTACACTGTCCTCTACAGATAACGGGGAAAATGAAAAGCAATCTTGCTTCGCCCCTTTAAGCCAGTCCTTATAAGGACTATAAGGACATGCGGTGAGAGAATAGGAAGAATCAATCGACCGTGAGATGCGGTGATTGATTTTATATGAGATGCCCATATAGGGTAACGGATGGCAATGCTGAACCAATGAAGTTTAACTGAGGTTTGGCTGTTACTGTTATTCTGGGTTAATGAGTTCGTTCTCTTAGGTTTTGCCCTAAGGGAGCACTTTGAGTCTCCGGGGAAAGTGTTCTCCGGCACGGCCCGCTGAGGGGTACTTGCCGGTGAATTATTTTCCTCGGAATATGAGCGGTTCTGCTCAGTGGTCGGGGAGCCCGTCACTGAGTGGAACCAACGCTGAGATTAGGACGGTCTTTCGCCCACTATAGAGTGGCCTAGAGATCGACCGTATTTTTGATATTTCACCTTTACTTACATAGTCGGTGATTGATTTTATATGAGATGCCCATGAAGGGTAACGGATGGCAATGCTGAACTAATGAAGTTTAACTGAGGTTCGGCTGTTGCTGTTATCCTGGGTAATGAGTTCGCTCTCTTAGGTTTTGCCCTAAGGGAGCAATTGAGTCACCGGGGAAAGTGTTCTCCGGCACGGCCCGCTGAGGGGTACTTGCCGGTCAATTATTTTCTTCGGAATGAGCGGTTCTGCTCGGTGGGCGAGTTTCACTGAGTAGAACCAACGCGGAGATTTGGACGGTCTTTCGCCCACGAATGAGTGGCCTAGAGATCGTCCGATATTTTTCAGATATCACCTTTACTTAAACATACGGTGATTGATTCATTCAATCCAATACCCTTGGAGGGTAATGGATGGCAATGCTGTAGCCAATGAAGTTCTAACTGAAGCTCGCCTATTGCTGTTACCCTGCAGCCATGATCAGAGCTTTAATTGCTCAATCAGACCTTATCCCTACACTGTCCTTTACAGATAACGGGGAATATGAAAAGCATTCTTGCTTCGCCCCTTTAAGCCAGTCCTTATAAGGATAAAGACATGCGGTGATCTCCGTGTGGTTGCCGGGATAAGAATAGCACCAATGTAGCTAATGCATGTCATACGAGGCGACTAAAATTGGTACCCAGGGAGAGTAATGGATGGCAATGCTGTAGCCAATAAAGTTATAACTGAGGCTCGGCTATTGCTGTTACCCTCTTGCCATGATCAGAGCTTTATAGCTCAATAACACCTTATCCTTACACTGTCCTCTACAGACAACGGGAAATATGAAAAGCAATCTTGCTCGCCCCTTTAAGCCAGTCCTTATAAGGACATGCGGTGAGGGGCGTAGGTTTTGAATTCGGTGGTAATAAACCGTGAGATGCGGTGATTAATACTCTTGGAGGGTAATGGATGACAATGCTATAGCCAATGAAGTTCCAACTGAGGCTCGGCTATTGCTGTTACCCTCCTGCCATGATCAGAGCTTTAATAGCTCAATAACATCTTATCCCTACAATGTCCTCTACAGATAACGGGGAAGATGAAAAGCATGCATGCTTCTCCCCTTTAAGCCAGTCCATATAAGGACATCGACCTTGAGATGCAGTGATTAATACACTTGGAAGGTAATGGATGGCAATGCTGTAGCCAATGAAGTTCTAACTGAGGCTCGACTATTGCTGTTACCCTCTTTCTATGATCAGAGCTTTAATAGCTCAATAACATCTTATCCCTATACTGTCCTCTACAGATAACGGGGAAGATGAAAAGCATTCTTGCTTCGCCTGTTTAAGCCAGTCCTTATAAGGACATCGACAGTTGTGGGGCAATGCTGTAGCCAATGAAGTTTTAACTGAAAATCGCTATTGGTGTTACCGCGCCATGATCAGTGCTTATAGCTCAATCCATGCAGATTTTCTTTAATCAGGTGAAGGGATAAAGAATCAAGGACTCGGTCCATCTCCCCAAAAAAAATCCATTGATAGTTGGAGGGTGAGTAAATGTAAATACAGAGGGTAATTGATGGCAATGCTGCAGCCAATGAAGTTTTAACTGAAAATAGCTATTGCTGTTACACTACCATGATCAGAGCTTATAGCCTATATTACCCCATCCATAAATTTTCTTCTACATATAATGGGGAATATGAAAAGCATTTTTGCTTTACCCATCTAGCCAAAAAAAAAAAAAAAAAAAAAAAAAAACATCGACAGCTCAATTGAACAACGAGAATGAGCAAGTCTGTTCGTCATCTCTATTATAATAAGGAATTATTCGCGAGTCTCTTTTATTGCGTTGTATTAACACATCTGCTGGCTTATTTTAAGATTATATGATGTAATGATGTAGGGCAATATCTTTCATTATTGTGTAAGGCGTTCTGTAACATAGCGAGAAAGCCTTTTATTTTATATTTTACACACGTGTATGAAAGATATCTGTATTTTATACGCATGTAGGAAATATATAAAAACCTAATAAAGTATTGTACTTCTGCTCAATATATAATAATGATAAAACTGAGAAATATTTTTATTCCCGAGCACTTTTAGTCACTTTTCGGAGGTGTGTTAAAAAAAATAAAAATAAAATAAAAAAAAAACTCAACTTTTAATTTGTAACTACTTTTTTTTACATGTGAATCGCATCCTTTCGTGGATATGAAGTTTTAAGAGTCAAAGAATCAGGAAACCGCTCTAAAAACCAAACATGGAATTTTTAAAGTTCACTTCGGACCTTAAATAAGCAACGTACTAATCTCACACTTAGCAATGAAACTGCATCCAACACTCATAATATTAGCGAAATATTAGTTTGTTACCAATCAAATATTGTGGGTCTAGTTGACCGAGCGGTTAGCGTATCCGATTTCCAGCCAACAAACCGAGAGTTCGAATACAGTCGTGGACATGGATGTTTGTGAGTGTCTTTTAGTGGGAGATGAATTTCCTTAGACGGTGTGAGACTATCACTTTGCTTAGATGGAGTGGCTTGAAAAATGAACATATGTTTTGGCTTCTATAGTAGGGTTGATATAAAATTAATAGGGAAAAAAAATCCTTAGCCTACTCACGGTTTTATAGGTTGGCAATCTTTTATAGGTGGGAGTCACATATAAAAAATAAATAAATAAATAAATAAACAAAAACGAACATAGGTGGCAGTTGGGTTATCATTCCATTGGGGATCAAGATGAGGATCATCTATCCATGAAGATCACAGTGGGAATCAAATCCAAACATGGAAACTAAACAGTGACGATTCTGACATCAAGCGATAAAAATCATCTTTCACCCGTAGACTTATACGAACATCCAAGTCACGTGTCAAAATAACAACAGAGACGCTTGAAGGAGATAAAGGTAAGTATCTATAAGACAAGAATAATACAATAGTTCGTGTAGAGCGTCGGTGATATACAGTGACTACTATATTCTCCTTATCCATACCTGATGCTACTTTTATTGTTCATTTTATTTATTTAATATAGAGTACATTTTTGGATTATATAATTAGAAATACAACATGATTTGTTTCATCACATTTTGACGATTCTTTTTCTCTCTTTTGTTTTATCTGTCACATCATCCTGTTTAGGACTGAAATAATGTAAGCTAACGATCGAAGACTGAGGCTTTGAATTTCGGTTATCAAAATAAGCCAGGCTACTAACCAATCATACTTAAATATTAGAAATATTGCAATCAGATCCTGTTTGCATTTCTGTTTAATACTACACCGAAATTCCTGTAGAGTGAAGACAACCGCCCTTTATATTCTTCATTTTTAACCACAGACTATCTGAGAAGAATGCGACACCTGGAACGGCCACGGCAACTACAAAATCTGCTTTGATTTTCTTTTATATTCCTGCTAATGAACTGTTCCCTGTTATCAGATGAATTATCAGATTCTTTTTAAGATCAACATAAGATATGCGAGGAAACACTTTGTGGTAATCTTACCTGTTAGATTTCATTAAACAAGTCTCTGTGACCTAAGTTCAGAGGCGCCCAGAGAAAAGCACTTCGAGGCACGTGGGAATCTGTATCCGGTGTTTCCGGTTATTGCTGTGACGATGATGAAGTACGCCAAAAGACCGTGCAATCCCCCTCTCCCCCCCCTCTTGACTGACCTTCTCGTTTTCTCCCTCCCTTTTGAGGTCCGGCTGGGAATTTTCGACATCATCTATTAATGTGAATGATCCATTCTTCGTGTGCTAACAATATTTTATGTCCCGTTATTGGGAGCATACGTAAAGGAAGTCGTTGCAATTTTTTTGTTAGAAATTCAGAATCTGACGGTCAACAGAATGTATTGCTTTTATAATGTATACACTAAGCCATTTCACGCATCTGGCAACAATTGAATGAAAGAACATTGTTCTGCAACAATCGTCTGCTTTTTCCATACAACAATAGAAATGGACTTTTCTATATGACAATTGGTTCTTTGCCTACAACAATTAGATTTTTTATTTGTTTGTGAAAAATATTTTTAGTAGATTACTGCAACAATATGAAGCTACACGTGTGCAGCTGATATGAGCACCATTATTATACTAATCCTAATTAGCTACACTCGTAGAAAGTTGGCATCACATAATATTGGCATAAAAGCTAACAGTTATTTAAATGATTTCAGTTTCATTTGTGCGGGGTGAGTCCAAAGGGCTATAATAATCCTTTTTTTCTGAATAGTCAATTGAGAAGCGACAATACAGTGAAATATATCCCCTATATGTTTCTAAACAACTTTTGTGTAGTTCCTACAATCACATACTAATCCTTATCGAGTCGTCGAAGTCTGGTGCTTAACCGAAGCTGGGGAATAGGTGAGTTCTCTCCCCCCCCTCCTTTGACTCAGTAGAGCTGCCTTTTGGGAATGCATATTGTTCACCACCCACTGGCTAAATTTCGACATTTTGAGGAATCACCCTGACTGAATGGGAGGGAAATGCGTTGTTATTGTTGTAGGGAAACACAAAAATAGCCATATTCGACCATTGTCCTCTGCCAAATGGCCGTAGTGACCCCTTTTCTATAATCCTTTCTCGACACTCCATGGGGACGTAGATTCTGATGTCCATGTGTGTGTGTGTGTGTGTGTGTGTGTGTGTGTGTGTGTGTGTAGGGGTGGCGGGGAACTTCTTCGTCAACGAATATTATTAGAACAGAGATCATGATGTAGTTGGAACACACACACACACACACACACACACACACACATAATAAAAAATTATATATATAATTTTATATTATATTCCAGTCCATGATACCGAATATAAATAAAATTCTCAGGGATCACCGGCTTAATCGTATTTGTTATGAAATGGTTTTTGCGAAATTGTTTGTATTATTATATTATCTTCACCTTTTTCCTTAACATGCGAAGCTCATAGTCAAGTAATTTTTCCTTATATACACCTAATTAATGCCGTAACAGAACGATGAATCTTATTTTTACATAATCTGCTGTCTCTTAATGGCGTGTATTCTAAGGCTGGTTTGCCGAAAGAAACAAGATTCAGGTCTTTCCAAAGGCATCGCTTATTCTGCCTGCATTACGGAAGCTCTATTATTAAAACGTAAATAATTTCAATTAACTGGTATATTATTTTTTCATGCACATTTTGTATTGTTTATATTTAATATTATTCAATATTTAATTATATTGTTTTAATTATCGCAGATATTAAAATTCATTAATGTATAGGCATAACATTTCTTTATTCTGTATAATAATTATACAGTGGCGTTGTAGGTTTTCCACAAAATGTTTTGAAATATTCTTTTAAAAGATATTTTTAAGCAAAATTGATATCGATGGGAAACAATTTGGTTGATTGTTTGGTCAAATGAAATCGACGATTTCATTTGACCAAACGAAATTTTTGTTTGGTCAAACGAAAGTGTGCGCATGCGCGCTTAAACAATTAGCTGTCAGTATATCAACAATGGAATAACAAACAAACAAACAAAAAAAATGTCTGCTTTATGGTACGCAACACTCGAGTCAGTAATTTGACTATGCAACGACAATTTACAGGAATCTATCAAGATTATGTATCTGATAATAAATGTATTAATTAAACTGTACTATAAACGATTTCAAGAAAATAACAGCATTCAAAAGCACTCTACAGGATGCCTGAGAACCCTCAAAAATATATGATTTTGGTAGAAAGGATCTATTTCTTATTCACATTAGCCCATCGTTAAAAAAAAAACTTTATTTTTTATGAGTTACGTAAAGAATGACAACACTAAATACACAATGTAATTACACTTACTCTGGAAAAGTTATGGCGCTCATAGCAAAACTTTAGTTATAAAACTCACATCGAGTTTGTTCAGCTCAAATAAAAGGTTAATAAAAAAAAAAAAAAAACCTTACACCTTACAAAAAGAAAGAAAAAAAAAATTAATAACCTTACACTACAACTATCACTTACAATATTTGCTGCTGTCTGTATCTTATTGGAGTTATTGTAGAAGTTCTGCACACTGCGCATGCATAGCCGGTAGGATGATGTAATAGTCGATTGTAAGTCAGATTTAGAGCAAAAGCATTCATCCCCCCCCCCGAGAAATAGGACTTCGAAATGGAAGAATAAGAATCTGACTCAGATCGGATATCGCGCATTCTGCATAACAATATTATGCCATGTTTCACGTCGAAGTATTTGATCTTATGAGGTATGGGTGCTTTCTCATCGTTCCCGTACTTCTTGACACGAACTTCCATATCCGACTTATCAAACACATCTTCAAAAAATGTTTGGTTACTGGAATAAAAGACACCTAAAGAATTGCACATCAGAATTCGTTTTGTTAAATAAATATTTCTTTTAAAAATGTTTCTTTTAACAACACCAATGTCGTGCGCACTTCTGAGATGATTTTTTTTTTCCAATAAATACATTTACAATTGAAACAACTACAATTGGTTTGTGAAATCTATATATTTAGTATAAATATATATTAGATTTTGGTGTGACATTATCTATAACAAACACAATATTTTACTTAAGTATTATTGAATTTGTATATAAAGTTTAAAATAAAATAATATTTGCCTTTTAATTTATTAAAAATTTCGTATTCTAAAACTTTTTATAGGTATAATAATACATTTCATATGTTATACAATAAAATAAATCAAATAAATTTTAGAATACGAAATTTATATATTATACCTAAATTACAAAATTTTATATATGATATATAATATAATATAATATAATAAATGATATATAGTATATAGTATGAGCGTTATAATTAATAAATATAATATAATATGGAATTTATATATTATATATTATTATATTATATTAAAAGTAGGTATAATCGCACTTATATGCTACATATTTGTAATAATGACCGCTTTTAAATTATTTAAGTTATATAAATTTCTTATTATAATCGTAAAACTTATATTTTGTATTATAAATAAAACGAAATTTAAATTATTATCATATTCTTATGATCCTAATATATATATTTCAATTAGATGCGTAAAGTGAAGCAAACACTTCTGTTTATTGTATTGTTTGCTTCGATTAACTTCCGAGTATATAGGGTTAGCACAACTTTTGCAACGAACAGTTATCCCCAAAAAAGTTAAAAGAACTGACTTATTTCCTTTACCCTTTTGAATTAATAACGATATCTTACATACTACAGACCACACTTTTCTGTGATATGTTTTACTATTAAAGACCAAATTTGTGATAATTTTGTTAACCTATTGTTTATTTCAAATCAAGTCTCTGATCGCAGTGCCATCTACTGTAAAATCCTGCAAGGGAAGAATTTTCTTTTTATTAAATACGAAAGACTGATGAATATAATTAAATATTAATTAGGTGAAAACTAATTACGACGTAACCAACATTAATGCCGCTCACCTGGTAGGTTTTTTGTTTTTTAATAATTATTATTTTCTCATCTGAGAACTCGATAAACTATTATCTACACACATCATGTGCTCGAGTTCAATAATCTCCGATCTGTTATTGTAATTATCACTCAACACCGTGACTTGTCAAGCCCTTTTTTTTTTTTTTTTTTTTTTTCTTTAATAAGAATATTGCCGTAATGACTTTCGGTACCACGTGGTCAGCAGCGGACTCGCGATGTAATACTCATACACATTGTGAAACCAGCATCTCTCATTCAGGTAGTTAATGGTGTTCCTTGGATGGTCGGGCACCGAATGAAAGACAGATAATAACCTTCAGGCTAATCATCTATTCTGGAGTGTGATGTCTGAGTTCACCTTTAACCCCAGACCATTTATTTTAGCCATGTTCAACTGTAGCGATGGTGTGGAGAGATTTGTTCTGATGATGCTGTGATTATGGAAAACTATAGGAACACGGAGGTTAACGGTTTGCTTCCTTTTTTTTTTTTTTTTTTTCATTTTTTCTTTTGTGTGTGTAAGACGGCAAAATGTACAGCTAAATCTGCTTGAATATTTCGTGGGAAACTGCGAGTTGGAATAAGCCTTCGGGACATTTTAAAGCATAAAGGGAAACGTCATGTAGAATTTTAAACTTTTTTGACCAAAATAATTCACTATAAAAATTATATTTACTGTGGTTTTATATTATATTTATTATATTATAATTATCAATATTATTGCTATGATATTAAATATTATTGCTATGATAAACACAACAACATGATTATTATGATAGGCACAAAAATTATGTGCTATTTAATGGTTGGCTTCATATTATATTGTTATCTAATATTATCTAATATAATTGTAGGTTATATGCAAATATCATATTATATTTGTATTGATAAATTAAAAAATAATATTGATAAATATTATTTTATTGCTATGATAAACACCATTTGATTATTATGATAGGCACAAAAATCATGCGATCCTTAAAAAGTCCTTAAAAGGACTGGTTAGATGGGCGAAGCAAAAATGTTTTTCATCTTCCCCGTTATCTGTAGAGGACAGTATAAGAATAACGTGTTATTGAGCTATATAAAGCTCTGATCATGGCAGGAAGGTAGCAGCAATAGCCGAGCCTCAGATAGAACTTCATTGGCTACAGCATTGCCATCCATTACCCTCCCTGGGTACCCATTTTAGTCGCCTCGTACGATATGCATGAGCTACATTGGTGCTATTCTTATCCCGGCAACCACACCCAAAAATCATGTGGTATTTAATGGTTGGCTTCATATTATATTATTATCTAATATAATTGTAGGTGCAAATCTATATATTTATATCTATATTAATTATTTATATGTATATATAAAATAAAATATTAAATTAAGTATCAATTACAATATTAATCTATGAAGAAAATTGAAAATTTCTATTTTATAGAATAAGGACATCAGCCTAATTATACCTATACCTTATATCGTTACCATCCACGGTCTTATTCTATCTCTCTTTCTAAAAGAGAATATACGTTTCGAATTATGCAAAGAAAAAAAAAAAAAAAAAAAAAACTAAAAACAAGTCTGCTTTTGCTGCTATATGAGAGTATAATGCATTTTTTGTGATGTATAGGATTTACGTTTTGGGTAGTTTGTGTTATCTTGGGGAATGTCTTATTTTTTTTTTTTTTTTAAACTGAATCTGTTTTGATCATTTTAAACCCTGTCTAATTTCTATCTATAGAAAAGAGCATAGAGCCAAAGACTACATGTACGGAGTAAGCTCAAATACATCATGGCCTTGTAACAAGACGAAGATGAATTAGGTGTTATTCGTTGGGGTGGTGTATGATGAACGTGTCTATACCTCTCTCTCTCTCTCTCTCTCTCTCTCTAGTAGAGCCCGGTTTTGTCCTTTGTCCTGTTTTCCCTACGTTGTTACCGACCCCTTATTTCCCCCCCCCCCAATCTTTTCCAAAGCACGGACAAGGTCTCATCCTGTGTCACAGCCGGACTTTTCAATGCTATCACGTGGGAAACTACACTCAACCACTGCCATCTGTTGTACCGCTTTGGTAATGTGTTCTACTCAGAGTAGTTAGGCCTTTTTCGAATAGATGAAGGTGGTAATTGTGCGGAAGTTATAGTATTAGTCACAGTTTCTTCCTACCCCAAATCATATCATTTTAGTTTGTCATTTTGCACCACAACAAGTCGCCATCTTTTGTCCTTCTGATAGGTGAAATAGCCGAAATTATCCACAGCTACCTTTTTTTTTTTTTTTTTTTTTTTTTTTTTTTTTTTTTTTTTTAAGGGAGCAGTTTTCTTAGTAATTTGCCTAGAATGTTATCCACTAAAGATGACACACTCGCACGTGATAAATGGTAGAAAGAGACAAATAGTTCATTCGATATACTGATTAACGTGTTGTAAGAAATATTGTTGCGACCTCTTCTGGTTAAATAAGCAAACGAAAAGCAATTGAAACATCTTTCAAAAGGTCATTTATAACAAATTCTAATTGCATGGCAAAAAAAAAAAAAAAAAAAAAATTCTAGAAGGTAGGTATGTCAGGAATGGCTTGGCGAAATGCCAAAGACAAGGAAACCACGTGTAAATATGTACCTTAACAGAGTGCAATTACTATCTACAAGGACGCTATCAGGTGACTTTAGTTTCTCCTCTGTTTTTCGAAACAAGGTATTTAGAAATATCAAGTGATTACTCACATTTAATTTTGTAATACTCTCATCGCTAGATTAATGAAATAATTGGATTAAATATTCCTATTTAATGATAACTGGACTCTCTTGATGTGCTGATGCTTTAATAGATGTCGATTATTTTTCACATGGGCAAATAAATTCCTTTTATAGGCATTGTGACGTCACACACGCAAAAAAGCACCGATTGTTGCTAGTTTGCAAGAAATTTAAATAAAGCAAATTGATATAACGACTGCTATTATTACTAGTATTAATATGCGTATACACAGGTTGTTTGAAGATTACGAGCAGACTTGAAAGGGGGGGGGACTATTTCTGCAGATATTTTCAATTAAACAAATTCATACAAACATGTGTTCGATAATGTGTAATTACATCTATATGAAACAATTTTAAAAAAATAGACCTTTTTTAAAATATATATTTAAATCTTTAAACATTGTTTTAATCTTCTAAGTGTACAAAGATATAACTTCAATTGTTAGCCCACCATCCTTCTGATTAGGTTGCTATGCGTTTGGATTTCTGCATGATTTCAATTTATGTTTATAGATTTTGCATTTGTATACTTGCATGATGATGATGATGCAAGTACACAAATATTATGAATCTAGTGCTTGCATCATCCTTCAAGTACGCAGAATCAGTATTTATAACAGCAGAAGCAGTTGGATTCAAAATTTTGGCAACTTAATAATAACAACAGATGTTCGGAGTGGAAATTCAGAATAAGTAGAAGGTAAACGGTAATCAGTCGTGGCACAGCGATAGAATATGCCAATAAATGAGTTACTGAGTAAGGAATGCATTACTGACATAAAAACTGACATAAAAGTAGATGCAAGGCAAACGAAATCTTGCAACAATGGCTTTACAACAATAGAATGTTTTATAATGTCAATATACAACAGTGGGGGGGGGGGGAAGTCGTTTGCCATTGTTGCAAGAATTACGTGAACGTTTAGATTGTTTCAAATATCAATAGAATAGAATACACTTTAAACATTAGACAATTGATTTGCATTTTTTCCGAACAAAAGCTTTTCTCTCTGTTGAACAATGCTTGGAAATATTTCCATTGAGTGACTTTTGACCTCGCCAATACCCGCATTGTCGTACAGAGAAACAGTCATTAAAACAACGAACCTTCAGATTTGTCTTATTTTACTTTCTATGTCACTGCCAAGAACTCGAATGTAAAGAGTAACAGATCTATCTGTTGTGCTTCCCTTTTTTTTTTTTTTTTCCCTTCTGTCGTCTCCCTATACCGAGTACAGAGGGAAGGGGGGGGGGTCTGTTATCAAAGCGAGTGGATCACCCTCTACTACGGTTGGTCGGGAAGAAGGTCGACATTTGAGGGCCACTTCTACGAACCCGAAGACGGAGATAAATGATAGCGAAAGACGACCATAGAAGTAGACGGATCAACGGCAAACAGAAACGAGACAGCTAGAAAAGACTGCCGAAACGGTACAGACAGGGAAAGAAGAAGGAGAGAGGGGTAAAAAAAAAAAAAAAAATGGGGGAAAAAAAAAGTCACCCAGCTATGATTAATGGCTGCTTGTGTCTTGGTAGCTACCTGGGCAAAGACTGTGGTCTTATGATGTATAGAGATCTCTTTTCACTTCAGCCTAATGGTGGTAAACAACAGCCGACTCAACCGTAGGTCTCGCGCTGCCTGCAACACGTATTCGGCACTGTAGCTGCGTTTCAACAGCCATAAATTTTCTTTCTCTGACACCGGACACGGGGCTCCAATTTGCTGGCCCAACAACATCGCTTGCCTCAAGTGGACTTGTCGAGCCTTGCAATTATTTAGGCTTGGTGCGGTTAGCTGGGTTCGAGAGTAATACAGAGGCTTAACTGTAGCACACATTCGGCCCCGCTGTCCTAGATGAAGGATAGCCTTTTTGCCAACGGACCTGTGCGGCCTTTTTCGAAGGTAGATTACATCGAACAACAGTTGTTGCTACACTTTTCCCTAACACCGGAGGTTTTGTCGGGGAAAATATAGAAAACTCTAATGATCCCCCTCAAGACTTCTAGCGACGGGGCAAGTTATAATTTCGCGTTTGAGATGTAGGCAAGAAGGAGTAGGGATGCGTTCGTTTGACGGATGCACCGAAGGATGGAACTCCTGACAAGGTCCTCAGAGGACATACGAATAGATGGCAATTACGGGACTTAGGCTCGGGAAGCGACGCGCCGCCAACTAATGACGAGGTCTGGGAAAGTAAAAATGCGGAGAAATTAATCATCCTTTGACAGTGCTCTAATCACGTCTAGCTAAACTCTTGACGGAAATAATATCCCGTCGCCGAGGCTGCCGCCTGTTTACCGTGGACTCGGGAAGCAGCCATTGGTCATAGGAGAGGAGGTAGGGAATGGAGCCCCCGTCACACACACACACACACACACACACACACACACACACGCGCGCGGGAGGGTGAAAGAAATGATGCGCACGTGCAGGGGGGGAGGAAATTCAGAACTGATCTTTGGGTTTAAAAGTCTTCTATAAAATCCCAAACATGTTTCCAAATCGACGGGAAATTAAGAGACCAAACGGGTCACCGACGGGGATCGGCAGAAAGCTTCCTGGAGTAGCCGCAAACACTCCAGTCTGTCAAATATGTTAATCATGTCAGCGAAGCAAACTCCAGAGTGGCAAGGAGCTTAGTTAATTATCTCGTTCATGTAGTGGACTAGGTGAGTGGGAGACTAAATGGTGCATCCAACCTATCAGCATGGCTTAAAGATTTTTCCTGAATCCATTACTTGTTGTTTCGCTACTCACAAGATCGTTAAACACTTTTCTCCAACACTGAGATCTCGCATCACAGTCTGGGGGGAAAAAAAAAGGAAAAAAGAGAGAGAGAGAAAGAAGAGGAGCAAGAAGGGAAAAGAAAAAAAAAATCACCCTCGCGTGAGAAACTGTTAGTGTAATTACACATGAAGAGTTGAGGCAATTTGGTGTCTGGACGTCTCGAGGTAGAGAAAAAAAAACAAAAAACGTGGTGGCTATGAGCTGTTCTGCACTTGTAGAGGCATCGGCAAACATGAGTAAAAAGAGGGCTTATTCAGCGAGCAACAAGGCTTCATTTTTATCATTTGGCTTTCTTCCGTATCTATGGCAACCTCATTGTTGGAAGTTAGTACGAAATATAAGGCTTTGATATAAAAAAAAAAAAAAAAAAGTGGGTGGCGTATAATCAGAGGGGGTTTCCAGGGAAATTTTCAACAGAAAACTGTGTCACAGAACTATTATATAAAGTAAGACGGCTTTGATGGGGTTAGTTATGTGCACGCGATCATTAACAATTGTCTAATATCCAAGAATCTTGTTAATAGCCTACTGAAGTGTCGTTGATTAATAGGAAGAAATTGCTTCAATATTTGTTCAAAAACTAAATAAATAAAAACAAATGAGACAGAATAATAACAATGACACACAAGTGAATGCAGATGATAATTTCTTTTTCTTTTTTTTTTTTATTGTTATTGTTCTGGATGAGGCCGGCAGCGGAATTGAGGTATATGTGAGTGGTGACAGGCATAGCTCTCATTTTGCACAGGTAATTGTATACAAAAATACATATAGAATGGGCAATGCAACAGGGATTTATGATATAAACATTCTCTTTATTAAATTACCTTGTTTTAAAAGTCCTATGTTTTTTTTTTTTTTTTTTTTCATCTCGTCAACCATCGATATTTTATATATTTTGAACCGATTCAAGTCCTTATGACACAGCATTAGCTGTAGAGTTCTTTGCAAACACAATAAAAGCATTAAACATACCCTTTAGGGATCTTGATGAGGGGGGATTGGGGGGACGTAAAAATACATTGATTAATTAAAAAATAAGTTAAATGGAAATCAAAAGAGAAGATCGACTGCACAAACTAAAGTCGGGGAAAATGTGGGGAGGGGGGGTACGAACGAAAAAAAAAACTATTTACAGAAACCAAAAAAAAAAAAAAAAAAAGCAAAACTATACATAATTCGGATTTTTTATTTAGGACTTTGGCATTCCTATACGGACGCTGTAACTCCGTCTTCAAGACAGAGAGGACCACATTCTCTGTAAGAGGGGGAGATCACGTCTATTTTCAATAGCGGAACAACCAGCGTGGAGGTTGTACGGCCCGAACGCAGACAAGAATACAAAACCCTCACTGGTTGGAGTCTTTAGACGACAGAGGGATGGTCCCAGGTGACGGAGGAACCGCGGGGTTGGCTGCGCTACCGCCGCCGACTCCGGTGGGACTGTTCTCCTTGGCAGCCGGTTCTGAAGGTATCAATCCCTCTTTCATTCGCTTTTTTTGCTTCATTCGTCTGTTCTGGAACCAGATTTTGACTTGCGTTTCGTTGAGCTGTAGTGCCGTTGCGATTTCTATCCGTCTCGCCCTGGTCAAGTACTTGTTAAAGTGGAATTCCTTCTCCAGTTCTGTCAGCTGTTTGGTCGTGAAGTTGGTCCGCCCCGAACCTGCTCCACCTCCTCCGCCGCCGTTTGCCGTCAGGCCGGCACCACCACCGCCACCACTAAACCCATAGTCCGTCTTGTTCACTGTAGACACCAGGAAACAAAACACAGAAAGAAAAAAAATTTTTAGAATGAATTCTTATATACAGTTTAGATTATTAAAAATATTATTTAAAAATTAAATAACATTTGTAAACATTTTTATCATTAATATTTATGATTAATTGAACAAAATTAAACTATTATTGTAAATAAAATAAATATGATATTACAACTTACAAATATATTCTCCTTTCATTCTCCTTTATCCAACTTACAAATATATATTTACAAAAATGACACGTATACAGCTTTTAAACAGAAAATACAAATTTATCCATATTTCAACAATAGTAACTGACGTATTTCAACAATGATCACTTTACTCGTCCAGTACAACAATGATCATGTTACTCCTCCAGTACAACAATGATCATGTTACTCCTCCAGTACAACAATGATCATGTTACTCCACCAGTACAACAATGATCGTGTTACTTGTCCATTACAACAATGATCATGCTATTCGTCCATTACAACAATGATCATGCTATTCGTCCATTACAACAATGATAGCAAATCCGCTAACTGTTATCAACAATTAATTATACTGCAATTGATTCTTATTTGTTTTTATTTTAAGATTAATTCCACAAGACATAAATGTGTTTCCAGAATTTTTTGTGTGTGTTTTAGGTTTCTCGTATCAGTATGAATCACTCTAAAATATTTCTACAACGTGTCATATGGTACAATATTTCAGTTCGTGGATTGCTATTGCTTTTGAAGGCTTGGGTTTATGCCGCCCGACTATTTTAATCAATTTAGAAGAATAGCATACATGCTTTGTTTGTGTTTAATTTTCTAATATGCGGGGATTGACAAATATTTAAAATCGCATTCTATGATGAATAAAAGCGTCGGGCAATTGCTTTCATAGGTTTCAAAAAAGAAGCCAAGAAGTATTAGAAAAATAAAAAAAAGGGGGGGAGGGGAAGGACTTTGCGGATGTTTTGAAAAGGTGTAAAGGTCGCCGTAACTAGAGTCTGAGAATTTTTTGGATCACCCCTTATTGATATTAATATGCAAAATTACCTAGTATTAAAATTCTTCCATAAAAAGCTTAACAATGCAGTTGAATGCACTTTTTCGATATTAAACAGGTTTTTATTATCCTTTTCTATTTAACATATTCATAGACCGAGCTTCTTTATTTATAATTATTCCCCAGCCTCCCAAAAAGTGATGTACGTGCTTCATTATAAATAGAAAATGAAAGCCATAACGCGAAAGAAATAATTAAGTAAACTGCTTAACTCATCTACTGACATACTGAGAAAAGAAAAGTTATAATTTAGCTCTCAAATACTTAATCTTAAGCACTTGACGTACTTATTAATACAGCAGTCGCGACAATTCTTCCTTCGGTGGAAAGACCTAGTTTCGAATCCCAACTAAGACCCCCCCCCCCAAAAAAAAAAAAAAAAAAATTCATAAGGACGTGCAACTGAAGTGTGATTTAGTCGGTCTTATATGCAAATGATAGGCTTTTTCCAGCTGAACAGTTGCATTTTCACTCCGCAAAATAGACAAACCAGCCAGAGACCACGCATAGTTAGGTCTCTGTATAATCAACTGATTATACAGAGATCGGCTTTATTGGCTTTCAAGCTTATACACAGCCTATACTGAAGCCTATTACACAGTCAAAAACTCACAAGCAGTGTGCCTGTTTTCAAATTCTTCACTTCATTTAAGGAAAGGATTCATAAATTAATTGACCTTGTTGACAATATTATTCGCAGGTTAGTAACGTTTGGTTCAAAGTTTCAAAAGTTATTGAATATATAGATCGAAAATGATAATCATCTAGCATTATGTCGCCCACTATAGTATTCTTATATTGCTCTTCAATAATCTGCTCATTAAATATTTTATCAATTTCGCTAGAACATGCTCGCTGCGAATTCACCGCCATCATCCGAATGTAAACTCTAGTATTAATGTAAATTATTATATTTGTATAGATGTAAACAGAATCAGAAGTTAACGATACTAATTCTAAATAGAACTAGAAGTCACTAATTCTAATTCTGACTTCAGAAATTTACAGTTTGCAATGTAATTCAGCCGAAAATATTTTTTTTTTTTCCCTCTCCAGGTCCTGAAAGCAGTCATAAGTTACGACAGAAGTCAGACTTGAAACAAAAGCATTTTAAATTTAGAAGAAATAATAATAAACCTGTTATTGAAAAGCAATTCACTGATCATTCTGCATTATCTAAATAGGGTAAACTTATTTCCTGTCACTTATTCTAATAATTAACATTTTTATTGGTTCAGTAAATGAATGCGAGCATTAAAAATTACCAGATATTTTAAGAAATGAAGAGAGAATTTGAGACAATAGCGGAATAACGAATTCAGTACTTTTATGTCCGGTAATTGTGTATATGTTCTGGCCGGTTTGTCGTGATTTTCCGAGAGGGAAAAAAAACCCAATTCTTCCCTATGAGATTGGGCAACTCATTTTCAATCGAAAACTCCTAATAAAGGTTCATGACGTTAACAAGCGATATTTAAATCCATATCTTTCCAACTAAAAGGTTTCGTCTACACCGAACAAGCTGTGGAGGTTCTATTGAATCTCCTTTGAAAGCAGGAAGAAACTGGCAAAAGTTCTTCCTACAGGGCAGAGATTTTCAAACTTTAAGGTGAGATTTAAGAAATCGTTCGCTTTTTTTTTTTTAGTGAAAATTATATAGCGATATTTACAAACTTCAATATGTATCTTCAGGCGACAAAAAGAAATGAATTTAAACTAAATATTACGGCGTACAATAGAAAAGTGCAGTGATGATATATAACAAAGCATATTCATAAATAAATTCTTATTTTATAAGATAAAAAAAAAAGAGAGAAAGAAATTAGAACGAAGAAATTGAAGGTAATTTATTTTTATTTTGCAGTTTCAAAATGATGAGTAATTAAGTACACCTTTCATTATCTAATATGTTTTTCATATATTAGAAGCCAGCAGCATAAAAGAAAATAAATATATCCTATCCCTCTCGTCCGTCCAATTTTAAATATTTGTCAATCTCCGCATATTAGAAAATTAAACACAAATAACACCCCATCCACACATTTTCTTTTACAGATAAAGGAGAATATGAAAAGCATTCTTGCTTCACCCATCTAGCCAAAAAAGGAAATAAATTAACATCGCTTTCCTATCAATATTTTATTTTATTAATTTTTTTCCTTTAAATCCATCAAAATATACTCTTCCATTGCATAAAGCTACTTCTTATAATTAAATTATAAAATAGTTTATAATAAAATACAGCTAAATTAAGAATAATTTAATTATAGGTTTCTTTTTATATAAGTATTACAGGGAAAAGAGATGGTCAAAATTAATTTTAAAAAGTTTATGAGATTTAACACGTTATTCGTACAATACTGTACCTACTGAAGGGAGAGAAAAAAAACGCAGTTTTTAAAATGAAATGTTCTGGTAGTGATACAAAAGGCTTAAAAGAATTTTTGAAAAGATGGGGAAAATGACTGTTTTGAATTATTAATATATTTTCATATGAAATGGCATTTCTTTATTCTATAAACCAGTCTACTAACTCTTCTTTTAATGATGAATTTATCAAGTATTAAGAAGAGTTCTATTATTATTTAGATCGTAGATTAAGAAGGATTGCCTTATTAAGATAGCAAAATGAAGGAAACTGCGTGTTAGTTTATATGGAATAAAACGTCAATGGATATAACGTGTTTCGTCTGTTCTTAAAGCGTCTTTACACCGTTTAGCTAAGATTCATCCTCAGTTCTTTCTATTCTTCGAGTATCGACGTCCTAAACCGATTAAACCACATCTCCCTATATGAAACACAACTTAATAGAAAAGCATAAGTAAACAATAATTCGTTCTCGAACACATTTCGTTTGTCCTTCTACGCTATTGTTGTCTAACAATGCTAAAATAGTTGGCAGACATCCAAATAATTTATCTTTCAGGTAGGCGCGCTCTGTTAAATTCAATTGCTTAAACATTGTTCCAAATACATTAAATCTTTTGGATCAAAAGTATTTATTTCTGATATTGTTAGATTTAGCGTGATTATTATCATTGTGGCCCAATCGCGTTATTTTTAATACAACGCGATAAGTAAATATAGTTAAATAATTCAACCAACATCCTTTCGTAACTGTAGTTTGTTCTAGGCGTATCGAATGCATTACAGGTAGTGGATGGGGTTGGTGAGGACACTTCAAGCATTGGGAAACAGAGCAAGCAAATGACAGTCTGTTAATACGGGGATGGCTTAAGATCGATGGTATGGCGGTTCGAAGGGAAAATATTGACAAGGAAGAGTGCATGTGAAGGCCGTAACCATCAAGAGAACTAGATCACTAGAACTCCCATCTTCCGACTATTTTCGTGGTAATGTCTTTCACATTAATCAGAAAAAGCTTAAACGGAGAAATAGATAGAATAATTCAGTAAGACGTTAACAGAAATTTCAGAATTTCTCATCTCCGTTTCTGGGTGTCACTGGAAGAAGCGGGGATGTTTTGTAAGACGCAGAAATACCGACTCTTAGGACAAATCTTCGCGGGAAGACGTAGGCCTTAAGTGAGTCCCAGAACACCACCGGGGAATTACAGGATGAATATTAGATGTGTTGTTAAAAATTTGTTCACGGAGCTTTTTATCCACCATCGGTGACGTGTCAGGAATAAGACGAATAATGGGGGGGAGGGAAGAGTAACACTGTCCACAACTGTGTTTTCGAGCGGCCACACCCAGGTCATAATGGTACAGTTTCGCCCAGCTACCAACGACAACATGTAATTTGTACGTCCAGGCCTGCCATGCCGTGAGGTTGGAAACTTACAGGTTTATGAATTATTTATAAATTATTTCCTACATTTCGCGCACTCGGTGGCAACAGGAACAACAGCAAGAGACAATGACCACCACCTGAATGAAAATTGTGTGGCTCTGTTTGAATTAATGTCCTTTTGGGATGAAAATCAGATTACGATTCCGAAAAAGGCTCCGTCATTATCTTGGATAGATTATTGGGTACATTGTAAACGTCTTTGTTAAAATATTAGGGGGTTAATTAGATATATCTAAACTACAGGTCTTTGTGTGTGTGTGTGTGTGTGTGTGTGTATGTGTGTGCGTGTGTGTGTGTGTGTGCGTGCGATTTTCGCAACATCGTCTATCCTCATAAGCACATAAAAAAATTTCCTTCTAGTTGGACTGATTTTGATGAAATTTAGTATTAGTTATATGGGAGCTTCGTTACAATTTATCGCGTCACCTCAATTCTTAGTTCCAATTTAAGAAAAAACGAGTCGAAATTATACAAAATAGATTTTACAATCAATCGATGGAATATAAACTGAGTCCATGTCAGTAATCTAAAATGATTCCGGATTCAATTGCTATGTCAATGAATGAGATTCCTACTATACAAAAATGCCGTTGTCCGGTTCGTCAACCCTGCCTACGAATGGTTATAAACCTATAGAACAAGGGGTGGGCTAAATATTACATAATCCTGAAACCCTATCCTAAAATCAAGGATGGCATTTATCCAAACGGCTTCAGAACTCCAGCAAGCAGAGAAGTGGAGATAGCGGTGAAGAAATTTTAAAAACATACTCCAAAGCATCTATGCTTCATTAAGATACTAATTCACATCCTATATCGCGGACTGATTGCACCGTAGTGAAACTCGTCGTTCTAATAATTTCCTTGGTTCATTTACTGTATATACTTAGATTCACAGTGTACATAGTATCTTCTATCTAATGTTCAAGAGCAGTATTATTATCTTAACATAGATAACGTTATGATCGATTTAAACAATAAAATAAAATTTAATTTATATAAATAATATTAAATATAAATATGTTTGATAAAAATTAGTTATTCTTTTGGATTTTTAAAAACGGTATCGAATTAAAATAAGTTTTATAGCGCACCTTTTTATTAATATGATGCTTTTAAATATGATTATGATTAGAACTAAACTGTTTCTTACGAGCACCAAGTAAAAATGCATACATGCAAATAAATGAACCTTAACACCTTTCATGTTATGTTATATTTAATAGCGGACGGGCTATTGGTGTTTATCTGAAAGAATATACCTAAGGTTTTAATTTCCCTAGAGAAGAGACCACTGTTATTGTTTCTTTTTTTACCTTTGTTCATTCAGTATTATTGGTGTGTGTCCGTGGGGGTTTTGTCATTGTGATGATACCCACGGGATAGGCAGTGGTCTCACTGTTCCAACATTCATCTGCATTAAAGAAATTTTCCTGGCAGGTTGCCATAGATATAATAATAGAGAGGGGGTTAAGGACTTGACCGAATAGTGCGAAGCTTCAATGACGTCTGGACATGTCAAAGGACCGCCGCTAATCACCATATACATAGTCTAGCCGAACTTTCGAACAAACGTCTTACTTTTCAAGATAACACCCAGATTGTGCATGAACATATAATTTCGCCTGTTTTAAAATATTCCATTTCTTTATGATGTGAATAGAAGAATTTATAGAATATTTTCTAAATATGATTTGGTTACGAAGTATTCTTCCAGTCTCGAGATGAGTTAATTATGGTAAACTAAGCATATATTAAAGAATGAAAAATGTTGCATTTTTTTTAATCAAGGCTAAACTCTTCATTGCCAGTTATCATTGTCTCATAAAGTGGATCTTTAGCATGGTTAACATTTTCGGACTGTCTTTCATGTGTATCATTTCTAAAAATAGTTAATTGGAAAGTCCATCTCTACTATCTCCGAATCTTAAAAGGGAAATTCATTTAATTTGAATAAAGGTGTAATTATATATATTTATATTTATATATATAATTATAATGACTGTATAAAATTACATATATATATATATATATATATATATATATATATATATATATATATATATATATATATATATATATATATATATATATATATATATATAAATTAAATCTAATAAACATGAAATACATTTCTATGTCTGTAGATAATTTGTGTTAAGTTTCAATACTAATAACACTAAATAAATGAAACACTGCCTTACAATTTCTTAAAATTGGCTGTTATGATAAACTTCAAGAGGTATATATTTATAATGACTGTAAAAAATGACAAATATAAAATTGGCTGTTATGATAAACTAATAAACATTTAAATTAAATCTAATAAACATTAAATATAAAATTGGCTGTTATGATAAACTAATAAACATTTCAATTAAATCTAATAAACGTTAAATATAAAATTGGCTGTTATGATAAACTAATAAACATTTAAATTAAATCTAATAAACATTAAACATAAAATTGGCTGTTATGATAAACTAATAAACATTTCAATTAAATCTAATAAACATTAAATATAAAATTGGCTGTTATGATAAACTAATAAACATTTAAATTAAATCTAATAAACATTAAACATAAAATTGGCTGTTATGATAAACTAATAAACATTTAAATTAAATCTAATAAATATTAAACATAAAATTGGCTGTTATGATAAACTAATAAACATTTCAATTAAATCTAATAAACATTAAATATAAAATTGGCTGTTATGATAAACTAATAAACATTAAACATAAAATTGGCTGTTATGATAAACTAATAAACATTTAAATTAAATCTAATAAACATTAAATACATTTCCATGATAATCTGTTAATTTTCTATACTATTAACATCAAATGAAACACTGCCTTACAATTTCTTAAAATTGACTGTTATGATGAGCTTTAAGAGGTATATTGGATATATATTAACTTTATTTCAAAAACAATATATTTTTCCTAAATAAATTAAAAAATTTTAAATATTATATTATATTATATTATATTATATTATATTATATTATATACGAAAATATTATTTATAACTGAAAAATTTTAGACTTTAAGATAAGCCTATAGAAAGTGATTTTGTAAATATTGTATGATAACAGCTCTTGTTGTGAAAGGGAACGGAAAATGAAATAGAAATATCTGAACTGAAAAAAAAAAGCTGCTATTTTTGGTAGAAATGTCTGATTTTGTATACACGAACCATAAAATCGGAAGAAAATCTGTATTTTCATCACAAGCCAAGTGAGATATAAGGCAGCTGTAAGCTAAGCGAATTTGCATTTTGAACTGAAAAATTAAAATAATTAAAATGAATATTTAAAATGGAAATACAAGATTTTCACTCATAAAAAATATTTTATTTTTTATGTAGGGTTTCGCAGTCTTAAAAAGTTGAAGAGTTTACTAAGTTTACTCGACGATAAAATCAAAAAGAATGGGCCGTTTTGGTTTTTTTTTAATTCAAATCTCGAATAGATTTTAGAAGAGAAATATATTGCAGACTTTTCAGCTGATATCGAAGTAACTAAATCAACCAAATAGCTTCGATAACACTGAAAGATTGATACATTTTTTTGCTTAGCCTCTGAAGAGGATTCAAACACATTTCGAAACAGTAGCTCTTCGGGTGGATGCTCTGAATTACTGTCGAAATAGCAAAAGCTATAATAGAAATGTATAATGTCTGTTAATCGCGTCGTTCCACTGACCAGTTTGCCTCTTTTGAGGGTGAAAAAATTACGTTTCCCGGAGGATGGGGGACCCTGGTAACTCCGTATGTGACTGCCTAAATCGCCTTTAGTTTGAAATCCTTTATAAAGGTACTCGCGTCCTAGAATAGAATTCAAATCCAGATCTTTCCAACCAATGGGAATAATCATTACCGAATGAATTTGTCCAGCTGGTGAAACGCGCTCGCGAATGATATTTCCCGTAGAATCTGCTAATTAGTGAGCTAATATATTGATCTAAATGAATTAGTTACATCTCATATATCGAACATTAAGAAAATAAGTAACTTGACTAAAAATAGCAGAAAAATGGGCCTTATTATCCAACGAGTATAAAATAAGGCTGACTAAATCTTAAAAAAAAACAGTTTTTTTTTTGTTTGTTTTTCTGGAAAGGACACTGCTTAGTAATGTGTCTAATTAGTGAAAGCTGCTAGTGTTTTGTATTTTTTTAGCAGATCTATTTTCCCGAACTTCTGTTCTATTTAATTAGATGGTTTGTATTTGCAAGAGACTTCGAAACGCAGCATCTACAGGCTTCAATATTTCAGTCTTTAACTAATAGTTGATTCCTTGGTATCAAATTCTAACTTGTTCTTGTAACATCTAGTCGCAAATGTAGTCAACTCTGAAAAGCCTATACTCAAACAGCACCTTATTATTTACGATGTAGGCGTTATTTTTGTCTTTTGGCATGCTATTTTTTCAGGATTCGTATCTTTCAAGCGACAATGCAGTGGAAAGTCGACTTGTACAAAACGTGATCAAGATGCACGTGCTAGAACCTTCAGAGAGTTTGAATTTCAGATTTTTTTTTCCCCTTCAAGAATACTTATTATTCTTGGAAAAAAAAAACAAAAAACTGGTGGATTTGAGAACCGCTGGTTCTGTTCGTGTGCCCTCTGCTAATTATGTGCTGAGATTCCTCACGGCTTAATTGGTTTTAACCTAATCTTTAATCCATCAAGGAACTTCCGACTAATTTCGAATGTTGTTTGAAGCACCTTGATGATTCAAGATCGTTCAGAAAATGAAGGATGAGAACAGAAATCCTGGACAGGGAAAAACACCAACAATATCACAGCGATAATCGCGTAGAATATTTGGCAACATCTCTTAGCGCCACCTATTGGAAAAAAAAGAAGTGCCTTGATTCTATGTCCCTTTAGTGTTAGGCTCAGTAGCCTGTCGCGGGGCAGGTGACTTGTCTTCTTCGAAATCTGTTGACTGCTTATGATAAAGCGGTAGATCTATAGTATATTAGTATATAGAATATGTATATATTATATATACTAATATACTGTATATATAGTAAATAAGGTATGTCATATGATCACATTTTAGTTTTACTTTTAGTTTTTCGAAGATAACATGGAGATAATAATTAATTTAATAATTAAATATAAGCAATATAAAATATAAATAGAGCAAAAAAATAGAAGAAGAAGAAAAGAAAAGTAGTTAGAAAGAGAGAACGCATCAGAGAGACAAGTTGACCGAGATGGTTTGGGAAATGTGGAATCTGTGAGCTTCTTGGATGATATAAATAATGTAAGCACTTCTATGCTGTAGCAACAAACCTAAAATGTTGCAATTTTTGTATGAAACATACAACAGTATTAATGTTCATTTCATAGGTGCAGGCTAATCTTCCAGCTTTCGTAATGTTCTGAAGTTTGTAGCACGCTAATCATGTTTTGATATGGTGTTTAAAATTCTCCTGAGTTTATTCAAAAGAGTTGTGAAGGCGACTGATATGAATGCGAAGATTGTCTATTTATTTAATTAATAAATTTGAATATAATTGAAAACTATAATTTTCTATTAAATTTTAAAAAAATAATTATCATATTCCTTAGAATTCACATTATAATAAAAATTATTGATAGATACTTTTATTTTTTCTGAATAATAATTATTAAAATTAAAAATAAAAGAATATTTGTCGCATAACTTTTGTTAATTCGTTATGCTGGCTTCTTTGCACATTTTAGTGGTTGCGAGATTATTGTTTATTTTCGAGCACAACTCTCGTGTGTATACTCGATATTCCCATCCACTTAATTTGAATACAATACAATATTAGCCTTAATACGTGTAATTGATATACTAAGGTGGAAATTTAAAAAGCTTTAATTTTTAAAACAATATCTCTGAATGCTATTTTACTTTTAGTCTGGTTTTAAATTCATTTGTGTACTATCAAGACTATCTTAGTTTTTTTATTAGAATAAAATACATGCTATGAAAAGTGTAGTAGGGTATAAGAATTTTTTTCTTACGAACAAAAGGGGACGTCTCTTTAAAAAGTTGGAATCCACTGCATTATGCAATGCTTTGTCTATCGTGCACAGCCATAAAAATAGGTACAGAAATTACCAATTACGAATAAGAACCAATATCAAATTAAAATGATGAAGAACAAGAGGTTTTCTAAGGGATTATTATCTCGTAATGATGCTATATTTCACCAGATTATCGAAAAGATCACACACACACACACACACACACACACAACACAGAGAGAGAGAGAGAGAGAGAAGGAATGTGGCAAAAATATCGCGGTGAAAAATACATAAGAAAAAAAAGCATAAGGAAAGGCATCAGACATGGAAATTATTTAAATCTATGTTATAATATAATTATGGACGAAATAATAAGAGAATTTAAAAATCAGAAATTACATGGAGTAAAAATTAAAAAACTTGAATTTGGTTGGATATGCAAATGGTGCAGTATTTACTTTCGGGAAACGAAGAAAATCTCAAAAGGCAGTTTATTTAGAGTCCAACAGGTAGGCAATACATTTAATGGAAATATCAACAGAGAAATTAAACCCAATAATAAGTACAAAAAAATTAATACGATGTAAACTAGAACAATTAAAAAAATGGAACTGGTAATGACATTTAAATACCCAGGAAAACTGTTAACAATGGAAATATAACATAGAATGAAGTAAAACAAGAATCCCTGGAGGCAAATAAAATATCACTATTCGACTATATGAAAAAAATAAAGATTTAACAAAAGAAAGTAAGAATATATAAATCAGTAGTCCGACCAATATTAACTTATGCATGTAAGACAAGAATAAAACCATCAAAAAATCACACACCAATATTACATGAAGACACTCAAAAAAAGAATTAATAAAAACGAAATTTGGCAAAATAAAAAATTAAAAGATTTATGAAGAATGTCAATTCTTCTCAACTCATGAAGAATGTCAACTCATAAACGAATGGATGAAAAAGAGAGAGAGAGAGAGAGAGAGAGAGATCGGAGTGGAATCAACATATTAAGAGAATGGATTCAAAAAGAATGGTTAAATTTAGCAAGAAACTGGAAACCAAACACAAAAAGATCAATCGAGGGGGGTATGACTCGATTAAGAGCATTGATATATTCCAAATGCAACAAGCTAAATTATTTTATTAAATGATAATTTTATAATGTTAAAAATTAATATTAAATAATGACTTTAATACTGATGGCTTCATTAGCAAAGTGTTTAGCATAACCGCTCTCCAATCAGGTTCGAATTCTGCCCTAAGTATGGATGTTCGTAAGCATGTAATTGTCTTTAGGGAGAAATGCAGTTTCTTGGTTTAAAAAAGTTTCATGTTTGGTATTTAGAGCAGGCTGATATGAATTTGAATATGAATATAAATTTCGTTGGTGGGAAATGGATAAGAAAAGGTCAGAAACTAATACTATCCCCTACTAATCGCTCCAGTAACTAAGCAAGATCTGTGTGATATTTATTTGTAGTGCCACACAGGAGTGATTTATACAAGTTTTATATCCTTAATGTTCTCTGCGTTACTTAGTTTTATTTTGTTTAACTTGATTCAATAGACTGTGTATTTATTAGCGAACACAACTGGATGAGTACGGAGAGTCAAAACAATTTTTTACCTTTGAACTATGTTTAAAATTCGTGGTCTTCCACTTCTGAAGAAGAATTTCGGAAGATCTATTAGAAAAACTTTCTAATACCTTTAAAATACTATTTACTTCTAAAGCTGGTAGGTAGTAAACGTCGCTCAGTTTTCTATTCCACATAGCGTACATTTTTCGAGGAAAAAAAAATAGAAATAAGAAAACAAAGAATACCTCTCTCTGTATGTTTTCAATTCTTCGGAAGTTTACCATATCACATCTATCCACGGCTATTTTAACCGTGAAGAAAGTGGAAAATGCACTGCGAAGAGAGGAAGACATGGAACTCTAAGGAGAGAGAGACTCTACTATCATTAATCTCGGCGAGATCCCACTGACAACCACACACTACTTCAGGTCCATTTAACCCCTGAGAGCTCCTTTAAAGGGTCTTACAGATGATAGAGAGAGCTGTTCCCCCGATAGCACGCTGACCCTGATATCGCTACACACACACATACACACAGAATACATCATCTAGGTGCCAACAATAACAAACACCACAGAAATTGAAGTAAATAGTTTAAAATATTTTGGAAAGATTTTACAAGCTCGTTCATTGTAGGGCCGATTTTTTAAAAAAAAATATTTCGGAGGACTTATATTATTATTTTTTTATTTAAATAAATAAATAAGACTCTTATGCATAAAACTATGATAATAATTGTAAATCATAATCATTATTTGTCTTTCTACGTAATAAAACTCTTTTGTTTGTTTATTGACTAAGAAGTATGAGATGTCACGTTTCCATGACAACAGTAGATTCTGTTTGCAAAATGTGAATGTCATTTCCACTCCTTCATTATCGTTGATAAATTTTTTTTTTTTCTTATTTAGTTATTTTCTATTGGACGTTTGCGAAATGCTTAAGTAAATTTAGTAATTAATTATGTTTTGTATGCTATTGGATGATAACGTGTGACAACGTTTAAAAGTGTTTCTTTCATTGGAAGAATTGTTAACATAGGAGTGCATTGGAACATTAGTTCTAGTTACTTAAATAATTTATAATCATAGAATATTATACAAAAAAGAAGATATGAAATAATTCATTAGAGCAAGATAACTTAGTATTATTTAAGGAAGAACACAACAATTAATGCATTTGTTTGTTATCGATTAAAACGAAAAGGTTTGTTAATTGTTGAAACTTGACGATAATATGGAGTAGTTCCTGGAAATTTCACTAGAGAGCAGTAGTATATCATAGATTTTTTGCGCATGCGTCTTATATTATATGCGAAGGATAAGCCTACGCAATTAAATATATTGATAGTCATTGGTCCGAATTTATCTTTTTGTTTCAATACCTCCAGAAATGAAGCCTATATAAATAATATTGTAACCTCCTGTTTTCCCTTGAAATTATCCAATACGTTTATCATAATCTTTTTCTTGTCTTATTCAAATTATTCTACGCTTGTTTGTTGTTCATTATGTGGCGAGGAGTAAAACGTATTTCTGCGTTCGCGTATGTATAAAGTTATATATGATAATTCGAGGCAGACGCCAGTTCATGCGTCCTACTGTTGGCTTACCAATATATCTTAAATGTTTGTTATTACAAAGATTATAAGTAGAGTATGACTGCTTTTATTACATATTAGATTTTATGTGAATTGTGATGTATTTCTGATACTATATGTATAGAAATGTTATGCACAAATTAATCTATTTTTATATATATAATATAAATGTACACATATTTAAAAGCTAAAATTAAATAATAAATTATGAATATTTCTGGAAATTCTCAGAATAAAAGATAAAATAAAACACACCTACTAAATATTAAAATAAAAATTTATCAATTAAGATTAATTAAAAGTTTTGGATTGATAGCAAACAGATAGGTTCTGTACGCTACTGACCTTTCAGGTTATTTTCATGTAAACTTGAAAACGATCAAAATTTCCGCCACCGTTCTTTCAGAATTTAAAAAAAAAAATTAAAATATCTCGCGTGAAAGGACGATCTTCACATGTTATTCTTGAATTCTTAAGCCACGATATCTAAAATTTTTATATTAATTGTTCCTATAAGATGCGATTGCAAGTGTTTCAGTAATTTGATTGCCAGTAGAGTCATATTTTTGACGAATATGCACTTCTGATGGAGGGTGTTATTTCAAACGTTGATGGAATGATATACGTAACTCAATGATTTCAGGTCAAGAAATATCACTGAACCAAATGATCGGGTTTCTGGGGAGGAATGGGCGTTTCTCTATATTCTTTCTTTGTTTCATTTTATGTTGGTAGTAGTCAGTACTTTTCTACGTTTGTAGAAGCAACACTAATTGCAAAACAGCTAAATTCTTGAAGTGAATCAGCAAAATGTCTAAAAAACAGAACTATCAGGTGTGGCTATGTTAACTTATTGGATAACAATTTATATTGTTATCCAATCTGTTAACTAATTGTTCCACTATTAGTACCTCCGTAGCGTTGTTGCGAAAACAACAAGCTACGGACGTTGCTTTATATTTGTTCTTTAATAAGAAAAACCTTGGTTCGAATCCCGTATAGGATACGAGGAACCTTTTATCGGTTTTTTTTAACTAAAGATAAGTTAGCCGGTCTCGTGTGGAGAGGGAGAATTATATTCTACCAGCAATATGAATTTTTATTCCATAAAACAGACAAACTAGTTGGAGAATACACGCAATTAAAAGACATAATATAATGGCTTAGCTGGTTCAGTATATTATGGAACTAGCATCAGTGCAACACACTAGACAATAAATACATACACATGTACAAATAAGAAATAAAAAAACAAGTTTTTTAAGGAACCTCGAAGATATTGTGTCCTAGGCACAACTATAAGGACCAAACAACGCTGAAAATATATTGACGTAATAGGAACCCAGTCAGAGCATAAATAAATAATTAAAAACCTCTTTGTATGCTTTTGGCTAGAAAGATTTAATTCGGATCATAGTTTCTTAACTTAGGATTGTTGCTGACCGATTACGTCAGGTTATGTACTAATATTTTAATACCTTAGAATTACACCGAAACTACTGAGTAAGCGTATTAGGTCTATCATTTTGTTGCATGTTATTCAACAGCCTGTTAGTTTGTTTTTCAAAAGGAAAAATATAAGATTCCTGTCCTAAAATCCTTTCACCTTTCAACTTAACTTCAGTTGAAAGGCTAAAACAAAAGCTCCTCAAGTTCTTGATTTATAATTTTATTTCAAATTTTAGCGAATAATTATCTAAACTATTAAATAATTTTAAGAATATCTTATTTAATTGAATTAAATTGTAATCTTTTTTACAAAAAATATTGGTAATTTTTAGAAATATTGCTTTTTTTTATTGAGCACCTTAATTTAATTATTATCTATTGAGAATAATAGCCATGTATACAAACAAATATCTTGCCCCGTGTGGTTGCCGGGATAAAAATATCACCAATGTAGCTAATGCCGTGCGAGGCGACTAAAATTGGTACCCAGGGAGGATAATGGATGGCAATGCTGTAGCCAATGAAGTTCTAACTGAGGCTCGGCTATTGCTGTTACCCTCCTGTCATGATCAGAGCTTTGTAGCTCAATAACACCCTATCCTTGAGTGTCCTCTTCAGACAACGGGGATTATGAAATGCATTCTTGCTTCGCCCCTTTAAGACAGTCCTTATAAGGACTATTAAAAAGTATCTTGCTGGGAACTTGAATCGACCGTGAGATGCGGTGATTAATATCCTTGGAGGGTAACGGATGGCAATGCTGTAGCCAATGAAGTTCTAACTGAGGCTCGGCTATTGCTGTTACCCTCCTGCCATGATCAGAGCTTTTATAGCTCAATAACACCTTATCCCTACACTGTCCTCTACAGATAACGGGGAAGATGAAAAGCATTCTTTTTCCCCCCCTTTAAGCCAGTCCTTATAAGGACTATATAAAGTATCTTGCTTATCCTAAAGTTTTAGGACTTGAGGAAATATATCTCCCATCTGTGTTAGTCGTTTCGGATTTTAGAAATCTTTTCATAGAGCTAAAATATCTCAAACAAACCTAGCCAGCAGTAGGTCTGTGTCTAACTATACCAAGTGTGTCTCAGACAAAGCACGTCACCTACTGTAATTAATATCCACTATTCGAAAATATTGTGCTTATCAGAAATTTTAAATAAATAAACCTTCACCAACATCTCTCAAAAATTGTATATTGAAACTTATCATAACAACAAATCACACTAAAATCGTGTTTAGAACGTTAAATTTCAGTTACTCATATTTGCATTAACATTTTCTCCCTTTAATACAATCAAAGCCGCTAGATTTTCCTGTTCATGGTCCTTATTTTGTTGCTATTATTCCAAAAAATTGTGAACGGTGTCCAATATAAAACAATAAGTTTTAGTCGTTATATAATTGTCCAAGTACCTTTAGAAGGTGACTATATTATCGGTTTTTGGCTTTAATACTGAATAATTAATCATGTGCATTAAGCCATATCAACCAGCACGTTATCTGTACCTTCCCAGATGACTTTGAGTTGCCATGCATATCGAAGGAGAATAACGAGTTGATCAGTATTCAGAAAGAATAGTCCCAAGCATTCGCAAAGAGCTAATAATGTTAGCAGAGAGAAGGTAGTTAATATTGTTAACTAGCAAGTCGCAGCTGATAACCTTCAAAAGTCTTCTATCTTCATGGCAACAAAAATCCCGTAACAAAAGGATATTTAAATATAAATATATATCGTTTTCAGGACCACTAAACACATATCGTTATAGATTCAAAGCAAACATTCTTTGCAGACGATAAAAATCGTGTCGAGGGAGGCAAATATTTGGTCTGACATGATTTTGTATGTTTTGACTACAGTGACTGCTGTCTATCAAAGGGGCACACCCTTGCTATCTGTGTCATGACACCTGACCGATAATAGTGTATGTTTTACCCAGGTAGGGCGATATGCAAACATTTTAAATAAGGCTTTGTTGTTAGGTTCAGCAAATTCATTTATGGATATTCAGCGTAATTCGTTCATGTTTTAGCACCTGATTATCTTTTATTATTCGAAAGTTTTTAATGAATACCTTGAAAAGTATAATTTTAATTGTAAATATTTCTAAAATAATAGTTTTTTTTATAAAAATCCTAGTATATATAATTTTTATTATATACACCTTAATTTAATTATTATCGATATATTATTAATATAAAGTACAAGATTGTTTCAAAAACAAACATGTTGGCTCAAATTAGTATCAAAAATTGATTTGGGGTTAAAGCTGATTTATTTATTATTTTTTTTATGTGTTTTTGTGTGTTAAATTGATATTTTCAAGTTGGCAGTGAAAAGAAGTTTACTAGTAAAATCGTTGCTTGACAGGCAATACAAAAACTTTTGAAAGTGTAGTTCCCAAGGTTACTGAACAAAGAGTTCCAGTTAGTTACAGAAAATACTTCATTAAATTTTCATTCCTAGGAAGTGCGTGTCAGACTGGACATTGCTAGTTATTTTACACAAACCTTGACAGCTACTAGTTTGTTGGCTTGGGCCTAATCTTTGTTAACGAAATCCGGGTTTCAAATGTTTTTACATATTACTCCTCTCTTTTCAACTTCAGTTAGTGTCATTGTTTTCCCCATCAGTTATTTCTTTATCATGTATAAATAAAAAATTAAAAGAAAAATAGAAAAAGAAATAAAGTAAATGACAGTTATAACAAAGCTTTAAAATAGAAAGAAAAAAAATATAAGTTTGAGTTTTTTCTAATACACCAATAAAAGCATACTACTTATTAAGTACTTAAATGAAATAAGTTTTTGTTATCGTGGGAGCAGAGAATACCCTTGGAGGGTAATGGAGATGGCAATGCTGTAGCCAATGAAGTTTAACTGAGGTTCGGCTGTTGCTGTTACCCCTTTGGGTGATGAGATTCGAGAGTTTTTGAGTTCGCTCTTTTAAGGTTTTTGCCTTAAGGGAGCAATTTGAGTCTCCGGGGAGAGTGTTCTTCGGCACGGCCCGCTGAGGGGCTTTGTCGGTGAATTATTTTTCTCGGAATTTGAGTGGTTCGGCTCGGTGGTGGCGTGTGGGTGGAAGGCCATCACTGAGTGGAGCCAACGCTGAGATGGACGGTCCTTCGCCCACGAATGAGTGGCCTAGGGATCGTCCGAATCCGAATTTTTAGAGACGGCTTTACCTTTAAATTTAAATATGGCAATGCTGTAGCCAATGAAGTTCTAACTGAGGCTCGGCTATTGCTGTTACCCTCCTGCCATGATCAGAGCTTTAAGTGTTCAATAACACCTTATCCCTACACTGTCCTCTACAGATAACGGGGAAGATGAAAAGCATTCTTGCTTTGCCCCTTTAAGCCAGTCCTTATAAGGACTCATCGTTTATGTTGGTTATAGTGGGTAAGAACATTTTTTAAAGTTTTTTTTATTGTTAATGTTTATATATTTTTACTTCTGTTTTATTTTTGTGTTGCTACTAAAAATCATGGCAATATACAATTAAAAATAAAAAAGTATAGTATTATCCTAATATAAGTTTCATTGTTGCTAAAATTGTGGCATCATCCAATATTTTTATTTTTTTCATCGACGTTTTATTGTTGCTAAAAAATCTTTGAATTATCTAATACATAATACCTGCAATGACATAAAGAAAAAATTTTCGGAATAATAAAGAGGTTTTTGGGAGAGATGATAATACATATTCAGGGACGTGTTACTGGATAGTGAAGATAAATTTTCCTTCTTAACTCAAAGAGAAATTTCTCAGTTTTGAGTAAATGTTTTTATAGGCAGATGTAAGGTAACTGCTAGGATTAAAGAACTAGACACAGAAAGAAATAAAAAAAAAAGTTGTAATTGAGGTCATATTTATAAGACTAATCTAGGCATATATAATCAATGATTAGTTCAAACAATAACTCAATTTGCTGTAGAAGCTGGCCAATAAATTTTTGACTCGAATAGTGTTTATCTAACATTAGTGGGGAGGTTAAAAAAAACGGGGAGAAAAGATACCAGTTTAGACACTTAGATTCCCTCATTATTGGGCTACATCGAACGAAGTGTCTTCTTTCTTCCGAATAACAGCGATGATAAGAGTTCACCATCAAAGCCTCCCCCCATCCAATGCGGTAATTGTGGTACTCTACTTCTTCGTGGTTTCTCTGTAATGAGGCCTCCGGCTCGATGTTAATGGCCATCAGATATAGGGCTGTTGCACTTAATTAATTACAGTGTACAGATGAGGCGCGAGGAGTCGCGCGCCGAAAGCCATATTTGCATGTGAATGGCCGGAAACAATCGGAGGTGGAGTCTTGATATATAGTTAGTTGGTGAACACGTAATGGGACAGAAAGAACAACTGGCTCAGGGCTCCACCCAAATAACCTGGTCACAGTGAAGCTTTTTTTTTCCCTTTTTATTTTTCTCTCCTCGCAATTCTGAATGTCCATGCAGCACGATAATTACAGTGTGCCACTCTTTTAAGAGATCTCTATAAAAGATAACGAATCTGTTTTCTTTGCAGTCAAATACGGACGTCTTAAAAACGGAGTTTTCTTTTATATATGCTGATGTATAAGTTAAAAAAGAGGAAACAAAAGAAAAGATCGTTTTCCTATTACAACTGAAGAATAAATGAACGACAAATTGAGATGGATTAAAAGCAGAAATAGTACAAAAACCAGAAATTCCGAGAAAAATAATACAATCCACATGCCACGAAGAAATAATATTTAGAATGGGATGTGTCATCATTAACAAGGATAAAAAAATATATATATCGAAAATGGCAGACCGAGCATCGCATTATTTAACCCATCGCTGCATTTCCGTTACTAAAATAACGGCTTACGTTTTTATCCTTCAAGATTCCAGATTACTAATTATTCCACTTATTAGTATAAAATCTACACTTGTACAGATAGATTTTATTTTAAAATTGGACAATATTAAACATTTCCACCGTTGTATTAAAATATGTTTATGATAAATCTACTATAAGCCATTTTCTTTTGCGCCTAGCGTTCCCTTTCTCGTTCCCTCCCCTAGAGTGTCCGTATTTAACAACCCACAGCGATCTTCAGACATTACAAATTGTACCACCAAACCTCGCTAATGTTCTCTAGAGTCCCGACATGGGTGAAAGTAGAATCGATATGAAATTGATGCTGCATGACTTTCGAATTATGGGGAAGGGATTTGGGGGGAAAGACTCGAGTGAGTTGCTGCTTCATAAAAATCCGGAAATAGCTGACTGTTTAGAAAGGATATCATTTTTGGAATCGAAGTATGAGTCCATTGATCTAGATGCCGTTTTTGAGTAATAATTGCTTCTCATATTACTACAAAAAAGAAATACTGTTTTTCCAATGCATTTTTCAAATTACAGCAAAATATATTCTATTGGTAAAGTATCTAATGTTGTTTCTGTAGATATCTGCAAATTTATCCGTAAAATAGTCAACAATCAAAACCTGCATACTGGATATTACGTCATTCAACAATAATCAAATCATGTCAGTTTCCGGTCATATTGTTAAGCTGATGTTAATTTATTCTGAATGTGTATGAAAAGCACACTAACTTTATAAAATTGTTTATTTAAACTCTGGTGGTTTGGGGGAAGGAATGATGAGCTAACTAATAATGTGACGTATCTATAAGATGTTAGCGTCAACTACAAAGGTGATTCGTTGCTAAATCCAGTCACTTTTCTCCGATATCTGTGTTCTGAATAGGCGTCTTGTTGTTGGATAACTAATTATAGCAAAGCACTCAGTACTTTGCCTCCGAGTCTTCCGTTAATGTCAATGCGGGAGGTTTTTTTTTTTTTAACGCGTATACTTTTTTGTTTTAAAAGAAACAAAAAAAAAATCGAATAAAAACACACATACATAGAGGGATATGCAACATTGAAAATACAGAAAGCCAAATCCGATTGAATAGCCCTGCTTCTAAGAACCGAAAATTAGAGGCTTCTGCTCAACCATTACGACCATTTTTTATAGATTCGCTCTTTGTTCCGTATCAAAATATAGCCGAACCAGAGTACCGCGGCTTCCGGCAGGCTGGAGTTATATATTACTGGCTGTGCCCGAAGCCACACGGTGAGGCATACATCAGACAACCCCTACGCGTGGAGCCGTTAAGCGTTGACTCCGTTATACGAAGAACCCCTTCCTCGCTGCTCGCGCTCACTAGCTAACCAGGCAAATTCTACCATTTACACATGCATAGCTCTGTCAAGAAACTCTATTAATCACAGCACAAACTGTGGAGAAAATACTCGAGGCCCGATGCACACTCTAATAATTAATCACACACGTACACACACACACAGGCCTCCTACCCCCCGAGAGCGTGAGGGGTTTGGACACACACTCTTGTCGTTTAGTTTAGCGCTGATAAGGGAGAGCTTTTAATCACACTGCCGAGTTTATAGTAGGCCCATTTCTTTTTTTTTTTTTTTTTTTCAAAGTCATATCTACGGCCCAGAGGCGCCGTAAATACGGTGGCGTACTTGAAAATGATGGCTACTTGCTTTGCCGTAGATCTCACAGTAATGTACTTGACTATGGCTTTGACTCTAAACGGGACTTTGGTAGACTGCAGGTGACATGTTGCAGAACGTGTTCGTAAGAAAGATAAATAAATAACTGGAAGTTGTTTAGTGCAAGGTAACTTCGGTTTTTGTATTCAAAAACACTGCAATTAATATACTTTTTTTTGTCTGTTATACTGCTCATATGTTGGTGACCGGTTTCCCTAGCGGCACTAAAAGAACAAAATACATTCTAAAATTACGACAAATTAACCTACATTTGAAGAGCCATATCATACTAAACAATGGTAACTTTATTCAATAATCTAATGTGGAAAAAAAAAAAAAAAAAAAAAGTGATACTTTCTTGACTTATTAATAAAATACATGAAAAAAACTTTTAACTGTTTAGATAGTATATCTGTATTTTTTATTATAATTGTAAATTTATTTATTAGTTTTCTATTTTTTTATTTAGAATTTCAATTACAATCATGTTTTTAAGCAATAATTATATTTAATAACAATATAGATTAATTACTTGTTTGTTTATAAATTATCGTTTTTATTTCTACATACTAAATAGCTAATCAACATATCTACATAAGCCTAATGAGTTGTGAAATATGTTTATATCAGTGATTTTCATCGTGAGCTGTTTGTTACCAGTAAAACTTGTTTACGTGCTTAAGAAGACAAGCATTAACAGCTGATAAAGATCCTTTCCATCCTATTAGGGTGGTTCTTTCGCCTTGAATCGCCATCACTGTCATGCATGGTAAACGTTCTAATATACAAAACTTGGTTTACCCCGATGGTTAGGCTTAACGTTAATCAACTCCACCCAATTGCTACCTGCTTGATATGGCTTACACACTTAGAATCTTTGTTCAAATACAGACAACGTAACCAGAGTTAAATACGCAGGCGTTTCTCTAAGGCTGTTTTTACCCACACGAAACTCACTAAAATCTCTCTCTTTCTCATTCGATTAATATTCTGTACAAGTTAGTTTACTTCGCTCTGGATAACTTCCTGGTCGAAGATCGTGACACGAAAATTTAGTTAAGGAGGACACATACACTGCTAATTTCCTGCAGCTGTGAGAATGTTTGCATACTGAATAGACAGAGAGAAAAACATCTGTAAGTATGGCTCGCTGTGTCAGCAATCCACACTAACGAACAAAACAGCTGCCAACTTGCATCGCAGTATTCAAGAGAACAGATTTCTTTATCCATCGATCGGGTATAGCTGAACAGAGAAAGAATGGGTGGAGAACGGGGGGGGGGGGATTATAAACGACTAGCGTAATTCTGTTATATGTAGTGTTGCAAGTAGACTACTTAATAAGGCTAAAATGTGCTTGTATAGCCACGAGGTAAATTGTTAACATGCAATTTCATGTTCTTTTGACTATATTAGAAAAAAAAGTTTTTAAAATGTCCGAAATATTTGATTACTAGACATGTCATTATCTTGATAATTTAAGAAAATTACCGCCTTTAGCTTATTAAAATTTGAATATTTCTATAAAATAATAGATAAAAGAAAATATAATACTAATAAAAGTTTTCTTTTTAATATTTAATTAAATTTTTCCAAGGCTATTTAGAATAAGTGAATACACTTTTTTTATTTTTATATGAAAATATTGATAATAATTAAGCGTCCATTGTAATATTTGTATGTTATCTAGTAATCGTTATCATCTTATGTTCATAACCTTAGTGTTTATAATAATTATTTAAATACTTATTGAAATAAAAAAAAAAGATATGTATTCAAGAAGTATAATGGTGGTTCTTGGTGACGGTATTATTATTTTGATTTTGATATTTTTCAGTGAACATTTTCAGATAGAAACATAAGGTCTCAACTATTTTAATACGTTTCGTTCATTATCACTGTAGACTCATACATTCAGTTTATTCTTTTTCTGTTGAAAATTCCACGCATAACAATCGTACTATATTTAACTGCATAAAAGATATTTCATTCAGTATACTGTTTTGCTGCAAAAATTCCAGTTACAACAATCTTACTATATTTAAATATAATTTAAAAGATACTATTTCAGCATCGAGTATCACGTATTTCCCTTTACGGTTGTGCTATTGTGATTACGTCACAATACGTCACTGAGGAAATCAACCAGAAGCAAACATTACAACACGTGGGATCAATACCACGTGTGCATGCGTTATTTAATGGTAATGAGTTGCAACATAAGAGAATCTGCGCAGAAAATATGCTTAAAAATCGCATGGGATTAAAGATGGAGAAATTCGTTTTTACAGAAAAACCGTTTTTCTTATCAAAAGAGAAAATAATAATTATTATACAATAAGGAAAATGTTATTGTTTTATATGGGTCAATCGTATTATCATACGACAGCCAATTTTTTCGGCAAATAAAAAAAAAAAGAAGCAAATACTGCATCTTTGAATCGCCCAACTCAAAGTTACTCTGGGCTCGAGACAATCACTCTCTGCAAGGCTTGTATACCAATTATTACAGTATTAAAAAAAAGGGGGGGGAAAAAGAAAGAAAGAACAGAATAAACTGTATGGAAAAGGAACTTTTTTTTCTTTTTTTTTTTCTATTAGGAATTTGTCTTGAAGGAAAAATTCCTTCAAGAGCATGTACGAAACACAATTCTGACCTTGAAATCTTGAGATTATCCGAAATAATCTGATAGGAATGTAAGATTGGCTAAAACGGAAGTGGGCTAGCAAAATATGTATTCCTAAAGGAAATAGCTATTAAACTATTTATCAGAAACTGTGGAGTGTACTCTGTGGTCTGTTAAAAGTTTTCGGAATCCGAAATGAACTCCCGAGTGTCTTGGTATAAAATAAAAGTAGTGTCGGACTTGAAATGTAATAATTTGTCAATATTCTAGTAATTCTTTTGTCGATAAAGCAAATAAAATTGATAATATCGCCTAAGAATTGATAAAGCTTTATATTTCTCTGCTTCTATTTTGTAGCAGAGAAAGATTGTGGTTGCAACAGGCAATTAGCCTCATTTTTATAAAGAAGGAAAGACAAAAACCTAACATTGCAGTCGATGTAAACTGGATATTGTCCTAAAATTGAATGGCACAGGACAAGGGGGGGGGGAACATAATCAAAATACATTCTATGTATTGACATAAAGTTTTTTTAAATTTCTTTTAAGGTAGTTTGTTGTCATCGAATGCACTTGGGTATAATTTGATCATGGCATCGTTTTTTGTTAGAAAAAAAAATCAGTAACCTATGTATTAAGTTGGATTAGTCTGCAATTTTGTCCTTTCAACGGGGTTCTTTAAGTATCGTTCTTAGTTTTAGTGTCCTATTTAAATAGTTGAATTAAAAATAATTCTTATGAAAGACTTTATGAAGTCCGTTTGGGGCGTGGCCTACTGGTAATTTCTATCATTAGTGTTTTATTTTAAAAAAAATGGGACGTTGAAGGGGGGGGGAAAGAGGACACAAGAATAGGACGAATGACTAAATATATTTATTAAAACAAGACAAAAAGAAGGAGAAATAAATAGGACTAAAAATTCCATCTTTTTTCCTGCATGGAGTAGGTACGTATTTCTATCGTGTTCCAGCATGTAGGCATCTTCTTACTTTAAAATTAACAAACGCTGCGTTCATTATTTCCGTATTCCATTAGCCATTTACACACCCAAACACTGTATTTATACAAAGCCCGTGTCATTTAGTTTTGCTCAATATGAAATCCCTAATGTTTTGCGTGACCAAAACCTTATCTACAGGCTTTTAGTTGCTATAGAAAGGTAACCATAGTGACAGAAAAAGCGCCTTCAAACTGTTGTTTACTTGTGTGTGTGCGAGCAACATTTGCATTCATAGCATTGGATCCGACAGCTGAAGACATGCTACTGTGCACTACCCAAGCCTGACCACCTTTATTCTATATATTCGAGCCCTTCAACGTTTCCTCAATTCAATTTTATTTATTATTACTATTTATTATTAAAAATAGTAATGCAATACACGTCACGACATCTACCTTGAGAAAAGTTTCACGAGGACGCCTAGACACGTTGAATATTTCATTAACTACTACTAAATAGTTCAATAATTAACTAGAAACGATCAATTTATTAAACTAACTAAATCAATACTTGCTAATTTGACTACAAAAGAGTGTTAGTTACTTCAACACTGAAGACGGACTCCTATCATTATTAAGCCTAGTGTGTTTGGTGATAGTTGATTGTTTACTGTCCTATTATGTGTGTGTGTGTGCAAACATTGACCGAAAATAGGCTAAAAGATTGCCTTGAAATCTTTCCAAATGAACCTATGTAAATACACTAATAACTAAAGTACACGTACGTCATTTTGATCAGGAAATAGCGTCAACTTGTAATGAAATTTTAAGACTTATTAGACTGTATAATATTATCGCTAATCGTTAAAATATTATCTATTAATTAAATACTTTTATGAGCAATTAATTAGCCAAACACTTTATCAAATCTAACATGTTTATATAACGCCACGGGACGCGTGTTCATAATTTATGTTATCTGTCGTCTGCCACTCTTGTTCTCTCATTGTTATGAATTTTCAAGCAGACGCCTTTCCCATCAGTGCCAAGCGTAAAAAGCTAAGTTAACAGTTTACGAAGCTGTTGGAGAAGGAAGGTGCTAAATCTTTGTCTGTTCCTCCCCACCTGTTACTAGCTTGTTGCCTGGTGCGATAAAAATGGTCTCCTCGCTAATAAATGACCCAACTGATGGCCTCCGTGTGTAGATGGGTAATTACTGCTTTATTGCCTGACCGCCCGCCGTTCCTTGCGACATTTATTGCTCCCGAACGTTATTTGTCAACCGTCGAGTGCTGCTCTGGTTCAAACCTTGCCGGTAATAGTAGCGGCTAACCACCACTTAAAAAACGATCGTGCGAAATGGGTTCTTTTTGCAGCAGTTTGAAAAGACTTCGCAAGAATGCCGCGGCGTTAAACGGAGGATCGTTTTAGGCCTAAAAATGACCGTTTGTTTGGTATACAGTGCCGCGACCATTAGTCATGTCTGGTGTAGGTGACACAGGAAGGTAGTCAGGTGAACCTGAAGATCATTTTGTTAGTGATGGCTCGCGCAATAACGATTTGCCCCCCACTGGTTACTAATTGAGATAAATTACAAGGGCCACCATTTGCCGTCTTTGAATAAACGATGTTAAAGATCCATCGCGGATTCTGGAGTCGTGATTGGGGTGGGTTTATGATTGTTTCGTGTCTTCAAACATTAATCTTAACTGTCAGAGCGCAGCCACCCGAGATTTTAATCATGTGGAGAGAGAGAAGGAGAGAATAAGACGTTATAAAATTCTGACAAGCCAATTGACGCTATCATCGACACTGTTTACGGTAGAAATTGGGTTTTAAGAAAGAAGATGGTTACGGAAACGGATACGTACCAGGTTTGGGAACACTTCGCTTCACTTGCATCCACTTGTAGGTGGGCACAGGGGCAGGTTGAGGCGGAGATAGTCCAGTCCTGACCAGAGGAGGGGAGTTATGGAAACCACCGTTAAGTTGGCAGCTGTCCCGCATAGGAGAGTCGTAAGAGTCGTGATAGCCATACCCGTTTCTCCTGGACAGACTCAAGGGGTCGAGGTAGGGATACGAGGAACCAGGAACTCCAAGAGTGGTGGGGACTGCGGACACTCGGCTACAGTCACTGCCGATACTGGGATGGTGTTCTTGACCAGGATGCAGCGAGTGATTGACCTCGTGGGAGTAGTCCAAAGTGCGATACGAAAACGTCCCGTGGGGTCCGCGAGCCCCCAGATCTCCCGATGGGCTGTAGCCCGTCTGGATGGCGGGATTGGCAGGATGAGGTGTCCCGATGGCGGAGTGGGCAACGCGCTGTTGATGTCCGTAACTCGGGGGATCGAGACTGGTGTAGCTGAGTCCGTTACTGTCGTTGATGATCTGGTGTCCGACGTGGCTGTTTGTGGCTTCCCCGTGTAGCGGCGGAGTGCGAGGGTCAGGGGTAGCCGGATACGAACTGACCAGTCCGCCGCTGAGGTAGTGGTTACCCGCTCCGGTCAGCGTGTCCGCCGTTTGCTGGTAGTATACCTGCGCTAGTTCGGCGCCGTACGTCTGCGAGCCGTAGCCTGCTGGCTCGCTACTGTGGCACACACTGCTGTACACCACATTAGAATTCATAATTTACTCCGCTCCTGCGACCCGCGCTTTTTAGGGATGAGCCACAAATTAGCTGTCGTACTTGGAGATAAATCAGAAAATAAATGGATGGGAAATCATCGAGAGCAGTTGACAGAAATATGGGAGTTAAATGAGTCACGTGATCAGACCGACCAATGGCGCTTCACGCCGGGTTCTCCAACTGCCGAGCATTAGTCCGTGATAGATCGAGTGACAAGTTTTCTCCAAATTACTTTTCTCCTCTGGACCGCCACTGTCAGTGAGTATTCGTCCTCATCACCGCTTGTCCGCGCCTTACGCAGCCCTTGTCTCCTTCGTCGCTAGCTCTTACTGCATTCCATGTCCCCTCAGTTCGGAAAGATTTTCATGCAAACTGGTCAACGGACCTGCGCGTGGTCACCATGGCAACCTGTGGATAAGATATTTCCAAGTCAACAAGCGGTAGCTTCTACGAGGGACACTGAAGGTATGACCAGTTCTGCCCTTTTTTTTTCTGCTTTTCTTTTTCTTTCTTTTTTTTTCTTCCTTCCTTCTCTTTCCTCTACTTCTTTCTCTGCTTCAATTCCGGACACTGCGGCGAGCAAAAACACGATTTTTCTCCGAACGGAAAACTCGCTTTCATTAAGCCTACTTTTCATACGCTCTTAAAAGTCCCGAAAAAAATCTTCGGATTTTGATCGCCATTGACGTGAAAAGTATTTGTGTCACAGCTCAAAGAAACAAACCAACAGTTTACTTAAAAAGTCCAGTTTTTATATTCAAAAAATTCATTTAAATCCTAACTCGGAGTTCCGAAACTTAAAAGTCATTAAAACGAAGTTCCACTGTCGGCGTTTTAACACAGACGAACTCGGCTAATTACGCAGACTCACAGAGAGCGTTCGGTACGGTCCAGTTGTTCCGTAAAGATAGACGAACGACAGCGTTGACGGGAATTCTCGAAGATCCCGAAATCCAACTAGAAAACGGAGATAATAAACTCACTTACCAGACGACGACGCACTATCGAGCCGCAACCCCTACCTAGCACATGGAGTGAGCGACTGTTGATTTTTCTATCGCCCGAGACGTTCTTTCCAACTGTCACGAGCAGCGCCCAGCCAGAGAAGCTTCTGACACGACTCCATACAAACTGCAACAATTGGTGTGGAAGCCCGGGGCGTTCTTAACTCGTTTGCAATCCCGCTAGCTCGTCAGTGCAAAAGTCTCTTCTCCGCACACTTCAGTCGACGAGATCTGAGACTTAAGTGAAAGTTTTTCTCTCGGAGACATGGAACACTTTTCACCCCATCCCCTGACAGACTTCGGGGCTGCACCACATTGGGTGACAAGGCTGTTTATTTTGAAGCGCTACTACGGGGGAGACAGAAAGAGCGCGCTACAGCAAAGACCAATAAAGGGAAGGTGGGTAGGCCTAACTCCGCCAGCTAGCGTGTAACACAACATCGCTGACCTCGTACGGGCGAGCTAGTGGGTTAGGCTTAGATACAGGCGTCAGACTAGCATGGGTCGATCGCTGTTGCGTGTTCAAATTTTCGCTGTCATCTTGTTTCGTGCTGATTCCCCCCTCTTTTCCCTACGATTCCCCCCCCCCCCAGTTGAATGATGAATATTAACGTGGAAGTTCCAGCAAGAGGGTGGGGGGAATATCGACTTCCCTACACACTTTTTTTTTTTAGATAGGGGTGTGTTCGGATAATAACAGGAGGGACGATCAAATTTGAATACGCCACCTTTCCATTCTACTTGGAAAGTTAATTTCTATTTTTTCCCCCCTTTTTGTATTATAGAAATGAATACGCTTCCAATAGGACTGTTTCCATCTTTCTGATTTGATGTGCGGATACTGACATTTCTCATCACTCTACTAAAGCTTTATAAAGTATAAAGTAAATAAATAAAATCTCTGTTTTATATCTTAATTTATGCAAAAATATAAACTAATGACCCAAATCTCCTTGCTAAGCTAAAAGCTCGCCAATGCTTAAAGTTTTCCACATAAAATGAATATAATCCCACACCAATTTATCCGTGAAATAAGTTTTATTAAATTTTCTTATTTCAATTTAGACTAATGAAAAAAAAAATTGGTGTTTGAGTGTATATATAAATATATTTAATAAATAAAAACTTAAAGTTATTTTTTAATAAAAACCTAATATTTTTCAAAGATTAATTAACTTATTATATAAAAAGTTTAATTAAAAGAAAAAATTATTAAAGAAAATTGTCTAGAATAAATTTTCAGTAATTATGAAGATACTGTAGATAAATTAAACTGAATAATATTTTGCTTAGAATCTTGATACGTTTGCTTTTGAACACCTCTAATTTTTTTTTTTTTTTTTTTTTTTTTACTAAGTGATGGATATACTTAGAGAAAACAAGCAGATCCTAAGAAGGATTGATTACCTTAGTGATAATACTCAATTTTGATTTTTGCTGAAGCGATTAGGTGAGGTATTTTACGACAGATAGAAAAGGCTTGGTCACATTTAACATTACAGTTTCATATTTGGTGACTTGGTTGGTCGAGGGGGCAATGTGGGAATCATTTGTGAATGTCTTTAGGTGGACTAGTGTAAGACCACTTTCTCGCTTAATTTCATTAATTTTTTTTTTTTTTTCTGGATGCAGATATTTCCAAAGACTTTAATGTCTTCTAAGTAAATAATAAATCGTATTTTCCAAAACGTATTTATGTACGTATATTTTGTGACGCATTTCTTTCAAAAAAATAAAATTTTCAATTAATAGAGTAAATTGGAAGAATTGGAGATTATATGGCCATAAATTAATAAGCTTGTAGTTTTAATCACTACACGAAATTAAGTGGGTCTTAGAAAATGGCAGCTTTAAGATCGATATTAATCACATAACTTCTCGTTCTCTTATGATCTTACACCATTAATGTAATTATCCTGGTGTTTAACTTATCTCTTCTGCACATCATCTCCGCCTCTATCAGGAATTTGTCTGGATACCGACAAATGGAGAGTTTATACTCAAATTTAGATTCTTAATCTTCTTCGCTTTACCATGTAGAATCGTTTGTTTTCAGAACAATGTATTTAACGCCATGACGGTATCTGCCAATATCCAAATATTTTATTTTTATAAGCAAATAATCAAATTTGCTAAATAAAAACTGCCCCGTTCGAAGAATGTGGATTATTTTTAAGATTTTTTTTAAAAAAATAAGTAATTATCTTTTAAAATAAATATAAATTAAAAATATAATCTAATTTAACTAGTTATTTTTAACTTTTTTAAAAAAATCGTCTTTAATCATTGACACCATTTCTATTTAATGAAAGAAATTATTGAAGTATTCCATAGCTGAATACAAATTTTATTTGGAATCAGATATGAATTTGGCCTGCAGTAGTAGGCCAGAGAAACCCTGGGAGGGTAATGGATGGCAATGCTGTAGTCAATGAAGTTTTAACTGAGGCTCGGCTATTGCTGTTACCCTCCTGCCATGATCAGAGCTTTCATAGCTCAATAACACCTTATTCCTACACTGTCCTCTACAGATAACGGGGAAGATGAAAAGCATTCTTGCTTCACCCCTTTAAGCCAGTCCGTATAAGGATAAGGACCAATTTTATTTGTTTACAAAAATAAAAGATTCTTTTTCAACAAGTGATATATTTTACGAACAGAATTAAGAAATGAGGCCAACATTTTAGGCTCAATGAAAATAGACGATTTTACGAATTACGATCATTAATAGCTGTTATTTTAAGTTATGTTATACAGGGGTAGCCAGAGTTTTTGCAGCAAGAGCCGTGGTTACCTACCAGAAATTGTTAAGAGCCATATTCCCATTCTTTCTTAAAATTTCTATGTTCGTCGATATACTTTCGCTTCTGTTTATTTTCTAGAGTCATGCTGCAAAATATTCTATAATAAAATTTTTAAAATAAAATATTAATATTTAAATCAATTGGAATTTAAATTATTACCTTTTTATTAATATAAGAAGTACGAAATTCAGTAATGTATCTTTTTAAATTTTCTGACAAGGTAATATAAATATAACTACATTGACGAACAGCAAATTTCATCAAGTCACTCAAAAACATTGACCAATCGAGCAGCAAAATACAGCTTATTAGGTGATTGCCCCATGTCTGCTAGAAAATTAAGAAAAATTATAAATATTTTTTATTTGTTAGTTGAGTTGTAATAAAACTTAAGAAGAGCCACATGCGGCTCGCGAGTCGCAGTTTGGCCACCGTGGTTATATACTACCAGAAGCTATGCCTGTTTCCACATTATGGAATTTTTTTTTTTTTTTTTTTTTTTTTTTTTTTTTTTTTTTTTTTTTATCCTAGAACAGATAATGAAATCTACATCTATCGGAACAAGTAAGCAGTACAGACCAAAAAAAATCCTCATGTTCCCCCCCCCCCCCCAGCATATAAAATATTAAACTTGTCGTCGGATTAATTTTGTTGATTTTCAGAAGAAAAAAAACAATCTAACCTTCTCTTCATGAAGCCTTATTTTATTCTAATGAATTCTCTTCTTTTGACTGTTCCTCCTTGGGATTTTTAACCGTTCAGACGTTTCGGTTTCCAATTAATGTTTGAAGGTTTAAGATTTCTTGTGTCTTGACATCAAGGATAATCATTATTACTCCCAAAGTTTTCAAATTTGGAACAATTCCGCTTAGATAAATACACTGCTTGAAAACAAGTGAACGGACACCGTAATGTGAGGAACAAACCGCCATAGCGCCCGCCGTAATAGGATGGAGGACCTTCTTTCACTGCGATGACTGCAGCAATCCTACGGGATATACTTTCCACAAACCTATGATAGCGATCAATGGGAATTTTGGACCATTCTTCCTGTAGGCATGTACTGGTCCTGGACTGTTGTGGGGTGGACATCCCTTGACTTCGCCCAATGCTTTAATTCATTCCACAGAATATCCGCCACACATACACATATAATTAAGTATTTATGACTGTAGGTCCGTGTGTGTGTTCACGGGGTCGATTTGCCTACTTGCGGGATGAAAAACCCCAGATACTGGTGGAAAAAACCCTGCTGTCCACGCCCAAGACCGGCTAACTTGGCTATGGCGGAGGAAGATCCTTAAGCTCCTCACATCGTCGACGGGAATCGAACCTAGGACACCCCTTCCCTAGGCATATGGTTGCGAAGCGCAAAGCTACTAGGCTAACCGCGCGGATACTAAAGTTGTGATCCTCGGTTATGAATGTTTTTTGTGCAGATTCGTATTCCAGTCGATGCCGGGAACTCCGCATTCAACGTGTTCAGCCGACGAATGGAGGTTTTTACATATTATCCTTCCATCTCAGTATGGTGTCTGATTGCTGACCTTGAATAGCGCAATTTTTCAATAAACTGGCTACAAACACGTGGCACAATGCAATAAGCCCAATGAGTGTTCGTTGACTTCTTTCCAAGCAGTGTATTTTACTTATGATTCGAATCGCTATCCTTATGTAGTTCACCATATATGCACAAACATAGGTAAAGAATCATTAACTCAGAGTTCTGATATTTCAGTTTTTATATGATTGGTATTTCTAATTATAAGGAACTTGTTTATATTCATTTGTATGCTCTCAAAAACATAAACAATCAGTTTCCGAATTTTTCTAGATCAGGGAACTACACGAATCGATGAGTCAGTTGTTCTTGCTTAACTCTACAATTTTTAAGATAAGTTTTTGAATAAATCCCCTTTAAATAAACAAATAAATAAAATTAAATAGGAATAACGTTCTCTGGAAATACAAGCTTTGATTGTTGGATGCTGAGGTCGATAGATGTAATGTGTTTATGTGAGACGTTGGCAGTCTTTATTATTTCAAGAAAATAACTTTTTTAAATGAGAACCCTCAGTGATTTTAAAAGAGAAATTAGTTGGGTTGCATAAATGAAATAGGATTGACATTTCAGTTTACGAACACACTAAAACTTTATTATTTTTTTTAAATGGATCTACCCCACTCTGGTTAAGTTTCTCCATTTTTAGAAGGATAATGCTGATAGATGTAAATGAAATCAAGCATGATCTTCAAACAACGCGTGTTAATGACACCGAAATAAAAGAGCACTTGGAACTATTGTTGCCCAACACTATTCTTCTATTGTGAATCATTGTTGTAAACTCGCTTTGTTCAAGGTCTCCTAGTAATTGGCTGTAATACCAAATCAGGTCTACAGTGACGAAAGTTTTTGTACAAGTTTGCAAACTTAGTTGTTTCACCTCAGTGCCGTTCTAAACCACGTCTAGGATATGTCTTAATCACATTTGTCAGGTGAATATTATCTACGCAATCAACCTACACTTTAACGAGCTGCGAACGCCATGTATGGTGTCCATTCTTCTTAACTAGTATCGGTGATCAGAATCACAAAGAAGAGTTCTCGTCTCAAAGAAAATGGTCTTCTATTTACATTCAATTCAGATTTTATTCACTGAGTAGATTTTGTTATCCCAGGACACAATTCATTCATTTGGAGGAATCAGTTTGTCAAACTATCCGAGTCATGTTTATTAGAACCACCGTGACACTGACTTCAGTCATCTAAAGGACACGACACTTGATTAAGAAGTCTAAATCACAGAGGTGTATTACAAACGATTTTTACAACCACTTTCAGCTAAGACGATGAAGTCTGTTAATTTAGGATTCTTCTTCTGGTTTTTTTTTTTTTTTTTTTTTTTTTTTTTTTTCCAGGATGAAAAACCTGAGTTTTCAAGAAGGGAAAATCATGTGACTTGTGTATAGGATGAGCCAACTCATCTTCAATTGAAAAAGTGGTTGACTGGAATTACGGTCGAAGCAGCGAAGATTATTCTGCCTGTTAATTGTGTATATTCTTGTAGCTGTTGTTTACTGTTTGAAGGGAATAAAACATTTGAGATTATGGGGAAGAAAAAAAAAACCTTTCCATCGCTCTATGATCTTGGCTAATTCATCTTCTTTCGTTGAAAAAAATTCTTTAAAAGTTCTTCGAGTCTTAGACGGGAATTGAACCAAGTTCTTTTCCATCCCAGTTCATCATCGTTACGTCTATTAATAATACGAGTCACAGACTCACTCATCTATCCGAGAGTTTATTTGACTCCAACTTTGATTGCTCTAGAGACATCTAAAAAAAAAAAAAAAAACAGGTTTGTATTCTGCGTCGAAACGAGGTGAACACCCATTCAGTTTTGTTGGGAAAAAAAATAATAATACTACCGACGCGAATATTTTCAAGATATTATTACGATGCTCGAAGAAATTCTTAGCGGGATGGTTCGTTATAAGAGAGCTTTCTTCATTACTGCTGTATACTGTGAAGAGGCATAGTAAGAAGGGACGTGAAGTGGGGATTGGGGATGAGATCTTTTTTTGAGAGAAATAAGGTGCGTGTGTTATTCTTGTTCCACCGAAGATCTTCCATTCAGTTTACCTAATTTCCATAAATTTCAATGTCTTTGTCGTGTGAACATCGGCGTATGATTTCTGAGATATTCCATATCTTGTAAACTGACCACGGTTTGCATCTGGAGAAAATAGCACGTGTCCTATAGCTGAAGCCGAATCAGCAGTAAGTGACGTCTCTGAAGTGTTTTTCTGATATGGTCTTCTATGAATTTTTCTGTAATATGAGTCACTGCCATCACCCAAAAGGTGGTAAACACCTGGATAAGTTAGGTAAGTCGTGTTTTAAGGCCCATTCATTTATTCTTATACTGATGTTATCCTCAGACAGAAAGAAAGATACTGAAAAGATTTTTAAAAAAAAATCTTGCTCTATCTTAGCCATCTGAATGTAAAAGTCATGTAAACGTAAATTGTACCCTATCAGATATGATTCATCTACTGCGTGAGCATGAGCACGTACTCGTGCTCAACAATGCAGCTCGAATAAAGGACAAAAAAGCAGTGCTGTGATATTGACAGCAATACTTAATTATGGAACTGTTTTCTTTGGTATTAACCAATCACATAAACAAAAATACGTGTCTAGCTGCAGCACACACACACACACACAATTTTCTTTTAATGTGCAAGTTCAGTAAACTTTTATGATTTTTTTTCTAAATAATTGTTTTATTAGATGGCTTGTTAAGATCATTGATAATAATCTTTTAATCAAGTTGGGATTCTGTATTTTCTGGCATCGTAACAGTTGAGCTGAAGAGTTATTTATTTTTATGTTTCCTTCAATAAATATATGAAATTTTTTTCTTTTGTTATCTCTAATGCTTAGTCCTCCTCAATCAACTTTTTTTTAATCCCCCCGCCCCAACATACACCACACTTTTTATGGTGCGGTTCCGTAAATTTCTAAACTTCCTGGAGTGTTTGGTGACAAGATCTTATGTGCATATCATAAATCATAAAAACACTTACCCCCCATCCCGCTTTCTGTTTTCACTACATGCACGTTTTTCGAATAGTATGACCATTCCCCACAAAAAAAAAACAAAAAAAACGCTATATAAGATTGCTGAATAAGTACTGCAAGAAAAGTATACTGTCAACTTTACTGACATAAGGGGTGAAGCAAAAGCTTTTCATATACCCGGCTATCTTGTGAGAAACTGTGAGTGGAGAAAGTTTATGAGCTAATTGCTCCCTGAGTAGGCTAGGAGATTAGTCCGTGTTGAAGTTTAGGATGGCTTTAGGTCTTTTATGTTTGAAATAATCCATTGCGTCATAATCTGCAGTCAGTTCGATCAGTTTGTTAGGGTGCACACATGCTTTTGAGAAGAATTTGATTGCTATAGTCTGCATGAAAGTGTAAATATAGGGGACATTTGTGTCCCGATGTAGCTGGACAGTTCGGATGAACCACGGGGCGCCCAGGATCATTCTGAGACATTTATTCTAGATGCGTTGTAATTTGAGAATATTAGTATTTGAAGTATGACTCTAGGCCGGTGAAGCATAGATGAGTATTGGACGAACCATCAGTTTGTATATGAGAAGTTTAATTCTGGTGCTCAGCTTACTGTTTCTGTTAATTAGCGGGTAGAGCTGGGCTATGGTTTTTGATGTATTTGCACAGAGAGTCTTGATATGGGAGCTGAAAGTCAGTTTTCTGTCCAATATCACACCAAGATATTTAATCTCAATTACAGGAGAAAGAAAAGTAGTCCTGATCCTTATGACTGGCTTAAAGGGGCGAAACACGCATCTGATGATCAATATATACAAAATGGATTTGAATAAAAATTAAGTACATTAGATATATATAAGTTAATATATTTACTTACTATTGAATAAGACAAAAATAGATAAATAATTTCACTTAAAATTATAGTTCCTTAAGTGTTTCATAAATAAAAATCTTAATATAGCAAAAACAAAAAATCTAAACAAAAGAATCTTTAATACCTTATACTAGGTATAAAAAGGCATTTCTTTTTATGATTTTCTGAAATAAGAACCTATGGTAATTGTATGATTTAAAGTTTTAGTTCAGCTAAATAATTGTCACGTACAAAGCACTAACTTATCATTGTGTTATTTGATTTACATGACAATATTTCATGATTACCCTAAAAAGGATGCTCTCGAAAAACATAAACTATATTTAAAAATCTAGATAACAGCTACCGGAAAGTGTTTTTTTTTGTATTTCTTAATTAATTTTAATCGGGAAATGATTAAATCTGCCAGTATATCGTTGTGATTATCCAAAAAACTAGTCAAGCTTATTCACAATTTTTGAAACATTGACTTAAAATGTGTGTGTAATATTTTGGTGAGATAGGATTATTGTGTTATGTTTTCTTTCTATTAAATTTATCTGTGGGTTCAAATCGTATAATGACATGGATTTGTTTGTGAACGTGTCGAGATTATTTCCATCACCTGCTTATTGGAGGCCGGAAGTGGCTTGAAAAACACAGAGAGGGGTTTCTAGATTACAAATATGCTGTTGGTTTTATTTTCGTGGAATTATTATTATAAATACTATTCAAATAAAAGTTTCCATAGCCGTTAAGATTAGCAATGTCTAATATTTAGCATTTCATCTATTTGGGAGTAATTTCATGAATGTTGCTCAACTGATCATGACGTCATCCAAATCTTAATATTGCATCGTATTAAATTTTAGATGCATTAGTTTAATTCGATGAATCCAAAAAGTAATGTGACCTATATAGAAATTAAATATTTAATATATACATATATCAAATAAAATATAAATCTATTTTAAAATGGAGTTCTAAAGAAAATTAGAAACTTATAAAGACACCATTATTTAAAAAAAAATATATATATATATATAATCTTGACCGGAAGGCTTCATTGTTGAGAATCGACCGTGAGATGCGGTGATTCCTCTTATTATTCTCCTGCCATGATCAGATCTTTAATAATAACGGGGAAGATGAAAAGCATTCTTGCTTCGCCTCTTTAAGCCAGTCCTTATCCTTATAAGGATATAATAAGGTTTTATCGGTTGCTGAACGGAGTCCTTGCCGTTACCCAGACGTGACTAGAGCTTTTAGCTCAATAGCACCCCAACGGCACAGATTTTCTTCATTCAGATGACGGGAAAGAGTCAAGGATTCAGTCCATCTCCCAGTTCTTTTAAGAACTAAGGTTTTATCAGAGACCGGTTGGAGTTGGATGGATAAAACCCTTGGAGGGTAATGGATGGTAATGCTGTAGCCAATGAAGTTCTAACTGAAGCTCGGCTATTTCTGTTATTACCCTCCTGCCATGATCAGAGCTTTAATAGCTCAATAACACCTTATCCCTACACTGTCCTCTACAGATAACGGGGAAGATGAAAAGCATTCTTGCTTCGTCCCTTTAAGCCAGTCCTGATAAGGATAAGGTTTTATCAGGATAGACCTGGATTACCAGAGGGTAACTGAGGCTCGACTGTTGCATTTACCGCCATGATCAGAGCTTATAGCTCAATAACACCTTATCTTCTTCTACAGATAACGGGGAATATGAAAAGCATTCTTTTCACCCATACCAATCTACCAAAAAAAAAAAAAAAGAATTCATCAGATGAACTGAGGATGGCAATATCAAATATTTTCCACAACGGGTCGATTAAAATAAAATATTACTTTGTTAAAAATAAGTGGTTTATTATTCATATTAATATATTTGTATTTGTACAAAGAAAGCGACTATGAACGTTTACTTGAATATACTGTTATTGCGAGACTTACGTGTTACTACTTTAAGCAGCACATGACACCAGAAAATGTTCACAGATTAGAAATTGTTATGGAGCTAGGGGGGGGGGGAAATGAAACTAGAATTTAAAATTATAACATTTAACTGAAAACTTAAAAAAATCACTTCAGTTCCTGTTCTAGTTTATCAAATAATATTTAAACAATTTTTTTAGGAAAGGAGAATAAAAATCCATGCGAAACATTTCAAATATTTACATTTTTTTCTGACGGTCCTGCAGTTATTGCAAATTGCAAATATAATCTAGGTGTACGTAATATAATAGTAAAACCAGAATAACAGAATAAAATATATTTAAGATGAAATATATGATGAAATATTTGTGTTTTTTACTCTCTCTCTCTCTCTCTCTCTCAGTACACACACAGTTAAACTCCTGATTATTCCGGGATTGTTCGAAGCATTCTCCTCTTCCAAATTTCTTTAAGTCATACATCTTCTCTTTCACCCCTGATCCCCTTTCCCTCCTTACTATACCTTACGACATCCTTCATCGCCTCTGTCTTTAATTGTTTCTTCTCCTCCCTCGTAGCGTATCAAGGCATACAGTTTATATGAATTAAATATTTTAAATTAGTTTTATTTAATTTAAATAATTTATAAACAATATTTTAATTTAAACTTGAGAAGAAAATGAACTTAAATTTCTTAAAATCTTTGAAAAAAGTGAATTAAAAACAAGTACACCTTTTTAAATAAATAAATAAAATAAAAGTTATATATTCAGGGCAATATGCTGGTATAATCATTTAGTACTGTTGTTGAGGAACAATCTAATACCCTTGGAGGGTAATGGATGGCAATGCTGTTGCCAATGAAGTTCTAACTGAGGCTAGGCTATTGCTGTTACCCTCCTGCCATGATCAGAGCTTTAATTGCTCAATAACACCTTATCCTTACACTGTCCTCTACAGATAACGGGGAATATGAAAAGCATTCTTGCTTCGCCCCTTTAAGCCAGTCCTTATAAGGACTATAAGGTATAATCATATGATGTACTCTTAAGAACCGATGGAATAAGCGGATGTTTGAAGCAAAAAAAAAAAAGTTACCACTTTGCTAACAATTATGTCAGGGTTACATAATAATTATTACATATCAATTACGAAATGTCGATAAAATTTATACGAAACCGATCAATATCTTGTAGGTCAAAGAAGTGATATCAAAACAACAAAAAAAAAATGAAGTAATATATATATATATATATATATATATATATATATATATATTCTGGATATTTTAAGGACAGTTTGAACCCCCAACTTTTTTTTTTGTTTGTTTGTTTTCCCGCAATATTAGTATATATTATATTCTAAATTTTCAACAACTTTATTGCTGAGGAAATTGAGAAGCATAATTTACGTACATTTATTAATAAATGTCTGCTTTGTTTCTGATTTCACTCTTATGTTTGTTTACGTTATACGCAAAGGTTTGTTTATTTGTAGAATAAAATAACTTCACTAACAACTGTATCATAAGTCATAGGGGGAGGGGAGGATAAGTATCTTTTTATTATTTTGTTTTAGACTAACTCTAGAACTGGATATAAGCGACACTAGCTATAACACGGGATGAACCAAGTCCATTGATTATGGTTGCGTATAGTTAAATGGGATAATACTGTTGGTGCTATAAAACAAAGTTGTGATCACCTCTAATGCATATAAAGGCAATCGAAGAATTCGATTAACTAAGATTATCATTAGTATTTTATGAAAACAAAAATTTATTTATTTTTGTTTTCAAAGAGGAAGGGACGGGTCCTGGTTCACAGACAAGAAATAATAATAATAATAACGCATGTCCATTGTAAAGAGATAATTAAATGTTAGTTTTGAAATATTAGAATCATTTTTAAGGTTAAGAAAGTGGAAAAAGTTTTTTTTCTTAGTAAAAACCTTTATATAAGACGCTGTGTGTACGTGCGCTATCATTAGCATATTCTGTAGAGCCTGATTCTGGCTGATGAATAGTGTATGTAGTCTTTATGCGCTTCTAGTTCGACCTAAAGAAACACTGACGCATGATGGGAATACAGCAAACCTCCGGATGAGGCAGAATGTTGTTTGTTTTTGATAGGTACAAAAAAAAGTAAAGATAATTTTAATGATGACTCGCATGCATTTATGCAAGTTAATGTTGTGTTCAGAATTCCAGAGATGGGTTAGCAGTGAAAATAGGAATCGAGATGCACTAGTATTCTCTTATTTCAAGGATATGTAGTTGCATAAAATGCTTTGTCCGAGAAAGAAACAAAAATAGATTTGATACAATCTACTTTTTAATCGGACCAAGGATTTTAGAGACCTTCTGGGAGTGGGCTCTGTTGTGCTTGGGAGTTCTAAGAGCGACTTAATTCTGTCTAGAATAATGATGCGAGGTAAAATGAAGGCAGTGTAAGTTTTCTTTCTGCATATCGCAAATTGTAGAGCGCTACCCGATTGTCTCATAATGATACCCGAAAATAAAGGACTATTGTCGCTTTTAATTTCTAAAGTGACTCATGTTCTTGGATGAATCACGTTGATTAAAAAAAAAAAAGTCGTCCAATTCAGCAAGCGAATATGCTAGGATTTGAATTCTTTTGTTAGATGAAAGAAAAGAGGTTTTTTAATTGCTACTGAGTTCGTTAGGCGAATTCAGAAGCACAGGCTGCGAGCATTTTCCTTAAAATATAGTTTCTATATATTTCAGAACAGAAACCTCTTTTTTTTTTCCCCACTAAACAAACCGAAAGTAAACAGCCACAGAATATAAACCTGATATCCATCACGGCTTGAAATTTTATTCATTTATTTTGTTTCTTTCGCTCATACGTAAATCAATCTTGAACTCTTGTTGTATCTAGAATTCAAGACAGATGATAATTTCTTGCATCTGGAAAATATATAGCCATCGTGGATCAGCAAGGTATGCAGAAGTTTCCAAAACACTGGTTGTCCCATGAGATTCGATTTTTTTTTCTAAACTGGAGAGGTCAACTTTGTTTAAATGAATTATTTTGTACTGTTATTTACCATTATGCTGCCAGTTAGTAATCAACATTTGTTAGAAAGCAGAAATCTGCCACAACAACAACAACAACGAGTAGTATTTCGATATACAAGCATTTTTCTAAAGATAGACATATTCACTCTTCTAGGAGGAAGGGAAATCCAAATCATGTACGAGTGCTTCTCACTATATTAGCCACTGACATTCTTATTATAATAGGTAACCTTATAGGCTAAGTTATAACGCCTAAATACTAGATATTCACAACTTTCTTTTACAACATTAAACCATACTAAAAACATAAGAATAATCTTTAAAATAATTAACATGTGTTTCCTACGCCATAAAATAAAAGGAAAGAAGCCATTGGCACGGACCCACACCTCCACACGATTCCAAATTTATGAAAAATTATATAAATTTACTATGAAACCAAGTTACTAATTTTAGCAATTTAGTCGCTTCTACTTGACCCTGGTGTATTACTGTGCTTAATTTGGATTCCTCCTTTTTCGTTTCCCCACGTAAATATCCCACACCCTCAACATTAAGATCTCACTACTGAGTCCTGTAGTAAACCAAACTGAATCATTATAAACTGTCTCTCCTCATTCATTTCGTTGTGATTTGAAGATGTATTCGCAATAGTTTGACATACAAATGTGGTTTGTGACGATCAGCATATATGTGTACAAAGATTCTAGATCCCTTTAAATGAGATCATCGTATTTAAAAGGTTATTATTTTATTTTTTTGTTTTGTTTTGTTTCTATGTTGTGCACAACTCTGCAAATGTCCCAATTTTTACAGAAGATAGTTATATACCAATCTACTAGTAGCGAAGATATAATTGATTTATTAATGAAATTCATGATCTGTTTAGATATGTAATAAAAATCGTGAAATTAGGATTCAACTCCTTTAAATTTAGTAAAATTTAAATATCTTGTTCTAATATAGTTAATGCGTCTAAATTTTTCTACTTTCCTGGAGCTGAGTGGATTGTTTTGGAAGTTTTATATGTGCATGAGTCCTACTCCTATAACACTTCATGTATATCAAGAATATGGTTGGCCAAAAGGTAGTTAGAAATAGATCCAATTAAATAATACTTATTTAATTATAGAAAAGAATTTATTTCATCAAAGTAAACAATAAAATTGTAAGCTTAAAGTAATAATTTTGTTACTAAATAAAAAGGCATTTTTAAAGCAAAGAAAAATTGGCTTTTTTTTTATAGACACCAATAATAAAATTAATTAATAAATTGTTAAGTAACTAATTAGAAATTTTATCGCAGTATGGGTCTGTGGATTGATTCATTCAATCCAATACCCTTGGAGGGTAATGGATAGCAATGCTGTAGCTAACGAAGTTCGGCTATTGCTGTTACCCTCCTGCCATGATCAGAGCTTTAATAATAGCTCAATAACCTTATCCCTACACTGTCCACTACAGATAACGGGGAATATGAAAAGCATTCTTGCTTCGCCCCTTTAAGCCAGTCCTTATAAGGACTATAATATCGCAGTATGGGGGGATTGATTCATTCGAAAAAAAAGTCCTTTTTAGGACTTCCAGGGTAACAAATAGTAATGCTGTAGCCAATGAAGTTTTAACTTGGCTATTGCCGTTACCCAGCCATGGCTAGAGCTACTTAGCTCAATAACACTCTATCCACACAGATTTTCTTCATTCAAAGACTCTTTATCCCATGATAAAGAGTCCTTGACTCTTTATCATGGGATAAAGAGTCAAGGACTCAGTCCATCGCCCAGTTCTTTTAAGAACTTATCGCAGTATTTATTATTGGGAGGAAGGTTGATGGATGAAATCTTGGGAGGGTAATGGATGGCAGTGCTGAAGCCAATGAAGTTCTAACAGAGGCTCGGCTATTGCTGTTACCCTCCTGCCATGATCAGAGCTTTAAAAGCTCAATAACACCTTATCCCTACACTGTCCTCTACAAATAATGGGGAAAATGAAAAGCATTTTTGCTTCGCCCCTTTAAGCCAGTCCTTATAAGGACTATCGCAGTATTTGAAGCGATCGTCAAATCAAATATTGTGTGTAATTCGTCTAATAGCTTTGCTCGTTAAACACCACCAAGAATGACTACTTGACTACTGTGGCCTAAATGCGTACTTTCTGCTATTAACTAGCTATTCAATTGCACAAACTTAAAATAAGAGTTTCTCCAACTGGCGCTTCTCACTCGGTCAGGGATAGTATTCACTTGGAGAAGACTAGAAAGCCGATGATATCTCGTGTAAATTCAGTGGGTATCGGTGAAAGCTTTTACCTTAGCTTCTAAGTGGCCACTTTCGTCTCACCGCTAATTCTCATCTAATGCAAGGTGTCCGTAACGGTGAAAGTTACTGGCTTTGCACACGGAGACATCGATCGCTTCCTCTGTCGCTCTCTCCGATCGATCGATACTCTGTCACTAGAGCGGCTGGGGCTCGTCGCGCTTGGCTAGCGAAGACGTGGCCAGAACAACTGTGATATGCCAAACTCCCTGCGTCGTGGCTACTAATTTAGAGGGTCGGGGACTGACCAGGGAGTGGGAAGAAACGGAATTGGGTTCGTCAGTTTAATAACATGGATTCTGAAGTTTATCGAACATGTTGGAAGCGCCAACAAAATAAACGAAACAAAACCACGTAGGAATTACAGGAACCTACACATCCGTATACGAAAAAATAAGTCACAATACTGTAGATAGCGTGCAAATGCTGACGTACTTCACATATGGCAAGCATTTTTCGTGTTGCAAATGTCACAGATCACTATACGCTGAGGGGTGAGTGTTCTGTGGTTCCAAGAAGGATCGTGAGATTTCGTAATATCCACAGAGAACGGGGCAGTCCTGGAATGCGCACTTCATAGCTATTTGAGCCTGCACGCCAACGACAAGCTCTATGATGGACGATATTAAATTTGGCACTAAAGAGGCGAAAATCACATTATCAACAAAAGTATTAAAACTATCTTGGCATTGGGGACATTTGCGAGCAGTAATCAACCAGGTTGACCACCCTAATCTAGCTAGACGTACGTAAGACAAGAGATCTTCTATTTCGTATTCCAAATAATTGAGTTCGCCATCTACAGGTTTATTGAACTTAACATATTTTGTTGCTTTGTAGTATGAAATATTTAGTAGCTCTAGAATTAGATGAAATGAAATTAAACTTAAGCATTCAAAAATTTGACGGCTTCTTTGAATTAATTTGACAATTGACAATTGACATTTATGTCTTTAGGGGTGAAGCAAGATGCTTTTCATATTCCCCGCTATCTGTTGTGGTTGCAGTGAAGGTAAAATTTATGAGCAGAATGCTCGCCCTGATTGGGCATGGAGATTATGCATCACTAAAGGAGGCCAATATAGCTTTTGGTCTTCTGTATTTGAATATGTCCGTTGGATCGTATGCTGTAGCTTGTTGAACCAAATCGTTGGGATGTGTGGACGTCTTTAGGAAAAACTTGGTGGCTAAGGATCGTAGAAAAGAGAAGATATAGGGAATATTTGTGTCTCTGTGGAGTTGAATGTTTCTAACATACCACGGAGCATTCAAAATCATTCTCAGGCACTTGTTCTGCACTCGCTGTATTTTGATGATGTTAGCATTAGAGGTGTGGCTCCAGGCCGGAGAGGCATAGGTGATTATAGGACGAATCGTCAACTGGTATAGCTGCAATTTGATTCTGTTGCTGAGCTTGCTATTTCTATTAATTAGCGGATAGATCTGTGCTATGACTTTAGATGCCTTTGTGCATGCAGACTTGGTGTGTTGATTGAAAGATAGCTTTTTGTCGAGAATTACACCCAGGTAATTTGTTTCTGACTGCCAGGGAATTTTAATATTGAATAGTAACAAATCTCCTACAGGAGACATTGGCCTTTTTGAGAAAAGAACGGCTGAGCTTTTCTGGGGGTTGACTTCCAATCTCCATTTAGAGAACCAACCCTCCAGCTTTAGAATGTTTTCTTGAAGCTTTCTGGTAATGAAAAGGGGTCTGAGAGATCTGGTTAGTATTGCCGTATCGTCTGCATATAGGGCCAAAATGGAAGTCATCGGATTGTGTGGGATGTCTGACATGTATACAGAGAACAGCAATGGTCTTTTCTGCTGCCACCATGTGATAACAATAAGTTATTTTTATTTTATTATGGTGTTCTAATTTATCTTAATTTTATTTCATATTATAAATTAAAATTTTTATTTTTTAAATAAATAAATTTATTTATTTTAGTTTGTTTTTGTTTTATAATACATATATTTTTTAATTTTATTTAAAGTGATAAAAAATTTAGAATTTGTTTGTTCGAGTTCAATAAACAATCAGTTATCTGTAGATAGCGAACTCAATTATTATTTGGAATCCGAAATAGAAGATCTGAATAGATCTTGTATATAGATCTGAATATATCCATATGTTGTATCTCATGAGTGCAAATAGTGGTTTCTTTGTATTTGGATAGCTTAGCATACATATATTTGCAAATTTTGTCCATGCAGTTTCTTCTACTAAAATAAATAAATAATTGTACGATACTCTAAACCAGTATTTATATAACTAGTTTTGTTTCTACATAAAAAGAAAATCAACTTTGTAGAGATTTCCTGAAAGAGAAAAAGCTCGTTCACAATCTTGCTTATGTACAAAACCCCTAGCTGTTGATAACGACTAACGGGACTACCATTGTTAAGGGAAGTTGGGCTTGTGAACGGTCATAAATTGTCTTGAATGTATGAGGCTCACTGGGGTTTTTATAAGTCACACCTTACCGTAAACGATCATTTAGGTGGCCACCGAATTCTCTATTAGGTGTTGGAAACTCGCAAGGTCATTAAGCCTAATCCCATTATCGTGTTCAAGGTTGCTACGACTTGTCCTAAATTACCCCAAGTAGCGCGAGCTGTGTGTGTGTGAGAGAGAGAGAGAGAGAGAGTAAGCCAAGTTCATGCGACTGTTCAGGTTCCGTCGGCGGGGACAGGGATGCACAGGGAAGCGCTGTCAGTGAGGGGGACACTGTACATTTATTATTTCCTTAATGGTTTCTGTCTAAAAACCAGGTGTACCTATTCCTACCGATGTCGATATTTCAGAATCAGCACTGTGTGGCGCTTTAGCCATTTCCTGTGTGAACGTTGACCGGACGGGGAAAAATTTCTCTTCGAAACATTGTCGGCAGTCGCAGGGACTGAGTGACCGAATCGCTGCCTCTGATCGATAAGTGCAATTAAAGCAGAATCCTTGGAGCATGTCGTTGAGACACTTGTGGCGGGCGACATCGGGAAAAGGGGTGCCTACATTTGACTTTCCGCTAGCGATCTCTTGGCTGTAAACAACAGACAAGCCGTCAGGGGTGAGATTTTTCTTTTGCTGTTTTGCTAAAATGTTGGCGAGGATTAGACGAATAAGATAGCCGATTACACGGCAAATTCGACTTTACGGTATTTGTTTATTTGAGTTACGGATGTGGCCATGCTTGGATTTCAATGTCCGATATTATTTAATCTGGTTACTAGATTTCTTGTTGAAATCTAGTTTAATCCTATCAATCCTATTTAATGAGTTCAATTTTAAGTATATGAAATTTCATAATCGATTACATGCTATTGAAATTTGGAGAATATTTCATTTTTAAAAGTTTTGTACCTTTCATGATATTCTATTGAGATCATCCCTGCCTTTCATAGTTATTAAGGTGCAGAGCTACATTAAGATGAAGAATGCCGAATAACCTTACATCATATTGTGGATATGGCCAAAGAAAAATCTTTCTTAATATGTCTCATATAATTATTTTTTAATCTATAGCGTTTTCCTATTATTATGCTATAATTAGTTTATAACTAGTCATTGCGCTACTATGTTTAATTTTATGTACGTTGTGTATTATTGTAAACTACAATAATTGTCTATTTACTATTATATTTATGGTTTGTACTGGTTAGACAAATTTATTATTCATGCGTGAATGAATTTAGGATACATATCTGGACTAAATTCTGTTACAATGCAGAGTGAGAATATAGAACTTTCCTTACAATTTTAGATTTCTCTTACAGATGTTCCAGACGTACCATATCACAGAAAATTCTTTCGTTTAAACTATTATTTTATAATAATAATAACTATAGGAGAATCAAAACCTGCTTACCGACAGTGATGAAACTCCTCGAGATTTTAGATCCTTTGGTTTGATTTCAAAACAAAGAAAAACATCGCAAAATTTTGATATACACATATTATATTTATTTCAATACGGTGTTTTTATTTCCTTCAAAGTTAATCTAAGAATTTAGAATTATATTAAAATTTTCAAAATTATTTCAAACTAATATTAATCTTTTATTTTTATATCATAAGAATTTTTTAAATCATAATTAATTAAAATCAAATGTAATATATATATATATAGGTAAGAATTATTCGGAAATATTGTACTATTGATTTCTGAATTGAAAGAGACTTGAATTAGTTTTACTGTAAGGTAGCGCAAGGTTTTTTCTTCCACAAACAACATAAAAAAATCTGAATGGTCTGATTGTGTCTTTGCAGATTGTATTGATAAAAATAATGATGGTCATCTTATGTTGTGAAATTAGTTTTCAAATTAGGCCTATAATTTGTATTAATCCTGATATAAACATTCACAGCTGACTGTTTTGTGAATAACATGATTCACAAAAGTCAGTTTTCGTATACTTATCACACAATATAGTGAAATATAACAAAGAACTCGGATACGAATCTTTTCTTTAGATATGAATGCAGCTGCTAAAATAAAATAATAGACTGCATCTCAATTGAATGAATAACACAATTCCTGTCCGTTATACTGCATATTTAGCTCTAATTTTAATTAAAAGCATTCCCAGTTTATTTTATATTAGTCAATATTTTACTTTAGTCAAAATATTACATATATATATATATATATATATAAGGACTGGCTTAAAGGGGCGAAGCAAGAATGCTTTTCATCTTCCCCGTTATCTGTAGAGGACAGTGTAGGGATAAGGTGTTATTGAGCTATTAAAGCTCTGATCATGGCAGGAGGGTAACAGCAATAGCCGAGCCTCAGTTAGAACTTCATTGGCTACAGCATTGCCATCCAAGGGTATTGGATTGAATGAATGACTCACTCACTCACTCTCACAGTCGATTGATTCAGTATCCTCTTCCACATACCTCAAAATACTACTGTTATAAATCTTTATCTTATATTTCAGAAAATACGCTGAAATATGGTGTGTATCAGTATATTCTAACTATTATTTGCAAATAAGTTAATTTTTGAAGTAATTTATAGGTATTTAATTTTAATTAGATAGATATTTATATATCATAATAAATTATATAATTCTAATTTTGTTTAACTATAAAATATGATTCGAATGACAGTTCAAAATCGTCTGAATGGCTTTCATTTCGCGCTAAGTTCCATATATGGAACATTCGCGTCCTTTATTTGGCGGGTAAATTAATACCTTGCTCATAATGCAGTTTATTTTCATTATAATTTTTTTTTTTTTTTTACTTTTCTAGTAGCATAAACATTTATGTGAGATAAAAAAAATTCTAAATGGATTTAATCGAAGTAGTTTTTGTTAGGTACTAATATGCGGTTTTATGTATGATTATTGTTACATTACTTATTATTTATTTGTCTATTATTTTCGTTTGTCTGTTTGCCTTTTGACAAGTCTTTGTTTCTATATATCTGTTTATAAACTGCCTGACTACTTATTATATATTTGTCTGTTTGTTTGATATTAAAGGGTTATTATTATTTTTTTTTTATTTCTCTGTATCGTTGCCAATTATCTCTCTCTCTCTCTTTCTCAAGTGATTAGAGGAATAGCGGTGTATATTAGTGTTGAGGTTCATCGAGTTCCATAGCACGAACTTAGCTACCGTATTTCGCCGCTTGTGGTGCTGATGGGAAATGTTTTGTACTTTATTAAGCTGCTAAAAGGGGCCCCCGTCTTCCTAAGACACTTTTCGTGGTTTTTCATTCCGTGCCACTAAACAAATTTATAGAAAATTCTCTCGCTGGCAACGCTTCCGTTTTCGATAAAAGGATGCAGTATAAGAGTGCGCCAGTTAGCATGGTCGTAATTAGATTTTTCTTATTGTTCTTTAGTCACGTCACAACAACCGGTTTTGACAGGCGATGCCGCCTTCAAAGCAGTCTTCACAAGCAAGTGAGTGTACACACACACACATACATGCACACACACATACGAGTTGTATACCCACCTTATATTCGTGCTGTTAACTTTAAATAAATAATTATTGGGATCATAAATGAAATTAAAAGTTTCTCGGCCCATATGTGGCTTGTTTCGGGGCCCCCGCATACCACGCACAACTTTAAATCATTTTTGCCATTCAAAAAAGTAAAGACCGGTGATTGATTGCCTTGCCCGAGGCATAATCTAATAGTGAAATTTTGCCTACATGAAGCTTGTTGGCTGGTCGCTCTTTGAATACGACAACTAGACACACTTTGCTACTTGGAAACGGTGTTAATCGTCCAGTTTTGTATTCATCCGATATGGAAAATCCACTCCAATTGCCTGTTCTTAAAAAGGTGACCCTGTACCTTTCTCCAAATGCGTGACGGTTAAGGATTTGCTCCCTGTGTTTTTGTTTCCTTTATTTTTTTTCGATCAATTACGCTTCCCGCATCTGTAGATTGTAATGATGTAATTGGCATTCGTTTTCAAGGGTCTGTTGTCCAAGGAAGTTCTCCTAAATTACTTGCAGACGTTCCTTTTCCATGATTGCCTTAATCTTTTATGGATTAGGTGCTTGGGGTGTTACGGATCATGTGTTTTCTCATAGCCTTTTCAGTGCTGGTCTGTGCAAATCATTCTTCCATGCGTTGCCACAAATATTTCTTTTAAAATACCCCTTATTAACGATGCAGCCCATTGAATCGATTCTTATAAACAACAAAATCTTTTTTCATTTTATATATTTACGTATTTCTGAGTATTTTATAGAAAAAAATTATATATTTCTGTAGTTATTTTTCTGCGTTATCTTTATTTGTCTTTCTTAGAGTCTGGAGGTGAATCGCCTCCCCTCTTAATACGCTGTTAACTTTCTTTGTGTTTCGTAGGTTTGCTATAATATATATATATATATATATATATATATATATATATATATATATATATATATATATATATATATATATATATATATATATATATATATATATGATTAGTACTATTAACTCGGGGTTGGGATATGTTCATTTTTCTCTAAAGCTATACAATTGTATAGTTTTAGAGTGTGTCAATGTTAATTTCGTGTCTTTTAATATCTTTCTATGTTCTTATTGCCTGATGAAGTCATTCTTGACGAAACATGTTGCGTTTTTTCAAATAAATGTCATTGTGTTATAATTCTCGGGTTTTAAGTCAGTTAATTTAGAAAAATGAATATATATATATATATATATATATATATATATATATATATATATATATATATGTATGTAATAAATTTCTTAACTTGGGGATATTGTATGTTATTAAGATAACCAAGTAATTTTATAAACTTGGCTATTTTAACTCCTAATCCCAAGTATGCAAACAATTAAGTTTGCGCCTGAAACAAAGTTGAAGTCTAAAGATGGTATACAACACCAGGGCAACTCATTGTAAAGGTGGATAAAGCTCTGATCACTATTCTTAGTCTTTTCCCATAATGTAAAACACATCTCATTAGAAGCTGTATACTGCAATGCATTATGGGTGGGGTTACTACCCAGATCGGTTTCAACCTTTTTTTGAGGTCTCCTCAGTGAGTAGCTAGACCCTAAATACCAAGGTTTTAGTTAATACGGAGCCTTATCACCTTTACCTGTAGAAGTTGCAACAAGGTGTTTTTATTTTTAATAAAAATCTCTGGAGGAGATATAAATGTAATAACCAAGTTTATAAAATTACTTGGTTATCCTAATAATATGCAATATCCCCAAGTTAAAAAATTTATTACATCTATATCTCCTCCAGATATTTTTATTAAAAATAAAAACACCTTGTTGCAACTTCTACAGGTAAAGGTGATAAGGCTCCGTATTACTAAAACATTGGTATTTAGGGTCTAGCTACTCACTGAGGAGACCTCAAAAAAGGTAGTGATCCGCCCATAATGCATTGCAGTATACATCTTCTAGTGAGATGTGCTTTACTTTACATTATGGGAAAATACTAAGAGTAGTGATCAGAGCTTTACCCACCCTTACAATGAGTTGCCCTGGTGTTATACCATCTTTAGACTTCAACTTTGCTTCAGGCGCAAATTTAATTGTTTGCATACTTGGGATTAGGAAACCAAGTTTATATATATATATATGCTATATGTACTTAGTATTTATTATCTGTAAGTGCTGTCTAATTAATTCTAATATTTACAACACTGTTACAATGAATATATTTCCCAAATATGTTCAACACTGACAAAAGTTACGAAAACTAAATTAGAGTTCAAAGTAGCCGAGAATGCCATTAGATTACAGCGTGTCAATTAATAACATGCCGAATACATACTTAGTCCTTATAAGGACTAAGTATGTATTCGGGCTTAAGTATGTATAAGGGCTTAAAGGGGCGAAGCAAGAATGCTTTTCATCTTCCCCGTTATCTGTAGAGGACAGTGTAAGGATAAGGTGTTAGTGAGCTATTAAAGCTCTGATCATGGCAGGAGGGTTACAGCAATAGCCGAGCCTCAGTTAGAACTTCATTGGCTACAGCACTGCCATCCATTACCCTCCAAGGGTATTAATCACCGCATCTCACGGTCGATTCTCTTCCCCTCAGTCCCGAATACACACTCCTCTTGCTTTGTTTATTTCAACTCAACTATACTATAAATATATTTACTGTTTTTTAAAAAATATTTTATTTTATTTTAATAACTTAAAATTTGATTATTATTCAATGTTTTAAATTTACAATTAAACTGACAATTAAATTTTATTAATTAATGAAAGATAAATAGAAAATTCAATTATATAACCCTTTCTCTCTTATAAATAGAAGTTTTACATGTCGAATGATCTAATTCAACATCTAATCAAATTACAGTGCGCACCTAAATGAGAACATGGATATATTCTAATAAATAATACTGTGAGGTGTTCTCGTTGCATCATTTCCCCGGGTCTATTTCACTGTTCTTCCATTAGTTAGTCACTTGTGTAGTGAGTCACCGTGGTTGTAGCTTCCAGACTCGAGTCGATATTGTTATTTAGTATATCTGTTTGTTCCGTAGGGAGAAGGAAATAGTCACTAGGGGTGCTGCCTTTATAAGGGATTTTGGCTTCGAGAAATCATGCTGAGTTTCGATACGTGCTGATATGATCGTCCATTGTAGCGGTAGCCGATACTGCCTAACAAATGGCAGGGGTTTTGATGAAGGGTCGCGATTTGGCCCCACTGTGGTGACTTCTTCCCGGGATTTGCAGTGAGAGTAAGTTGGTCACTAAACGAATAACAATCGAGAAGGATCTAATTTAATGGCAGAGGAAAAGAAAAAAAAAAAAATCGCCTCCTGTTGGGTACCGTTTTTCCGTCACCGCGGGCCTCGACGGAGTGTGTCCGCTCTGCGGACGCTCACTATCGGAGGAGTAAGATTAAAATCCAGAAGTGCACGTGGATGAGGGATGGATTCCGACCGGCACTTTGTGTGGTTAATGTTAACTCAATAAAAGATGGACATGCTGTCATTTAGACCGTAGTCTCTGGACAGGGTCAAACGGAAGAACAGCGATAAAACAACAAAAAAAGTCATCCCAACTATCATCCTCTGCTTTTAAGAGCTTTTTTCCATTGTATCGATTGTTTTACGCTTTGCTCTGATTATTTATTAATAGCCAACCTGAACGTAAAGTTTACTATTTTGCAATTTCTATTTTTATTTTTATTTTTTTTCGTATCGAAACTTCATCATGGATTGAATGACTAAATTAAAAATTTCTTAACATACACACACACACACGCGCGCGCGCGCATCGTCTACAAACCTGAGAAAGAGTAAATCAACCTTCTGTCTACCATTAAAGATGTCATCCACATGTAGACTCGTTTGATCCAACATCTTCTAAAAACACGTTTCTATTTCACAATCGGAAGGAAAGAGCGATTGAAGAAGTTTTCCATTAAGCACTGATAGCCGTAACAGATGTTCTCTTCTAGCATCCCTACACAAGGAAGTCCGTGAAGTTAAAATTTACATCACGCAAATATTGTCGTGTCCCCAGTATATGATGATTGATACTGTCGAGTGCGCACACAGGGGATTGCGTGAGGGGCTTCTACTGATGCCCGCAACGACTCGCCTGCAACACCACCGAAACGTGGGCATCTCTTCTACTTTTGCTGAAAGGTTATTTGTATACTGGAATACGTCGCGTGAGCCGTATGTGCCTCCAGATGAGAGTGACAATGTGTATTCGGAACAAACAAGTGGCTGTCATATCGAAATGAATGATCGACTGTCTGTTTTAAAAATTTTATAACGTTTCTACCATTGCCACACACACACACATAGACACAGTTGGAAGTTGGTATAACACTCCGTGTATGCAGTTTTGGGGGATGAGTTTTGGCTTCTAGTCTGATTGGTCGAATGGAAATTCAGTGTAAAAAAAAAAAAAAAAAACGACTAAATGCAATAACTAATTGGTGTCTTTGACAAATATCACGTCTGCTAGATAGTTTGCGCTGCTAAAAGTGATGGAATAGCATTAGGCGATGCAAAAAAAGAAAAAAGTTTATAAAAACTTTTAAAATCAGACCAACCCATTTAATTGCAGTGAATTGAATTGATTTTCTAAATTTGAGGTCCAACAATTGTATAAGTCTAAAAAATCTTGAGATATTTCTACATATATTAAAAAAAAAAAAAAACACTACTTAAATTAAGGGGAGATTAAATCCCGCATAGTTTTAAAACCGATAAAAAAAAAAAAACACGAAATTGCTATAAAGATAGCAATTTCGGAGTAAGTCTTTAGATATAACAGAAGAAGCCTTTAGGAGTAGTAAAAGTAATATTAAATTACTAAAGGCTCCCGTATTTTATTGGATAGCGCAAAATGCATTCAGACGTAATAGATCTTGCAATAATGATGTATTTATCTTAAAATAAATTATGGAAATATAATTTTTAAATTTATAATTTATATTTTAATTTGAAAACTTTTATTTATTAAAAAATTAAGCGTATTTCCTAAAACACCGATAGGTAAATCAAATATCTTTGATAAAAGTGCCCAATTTTTTCATCAGCGGTCAATTTGATAGAATGAGTTTGCGATTATAAAAATTTATTTTGGGTATCTTTTCTGTATGTATACTTGATCTTTACTTTAGTGTTTGTGAAAGTCAGTTAGTAGCTGCTTAACAGGTAAGTTTTTTTAAATTATGGAATATATCTTGATACTGACGAATTAATCCAAAAGTTGGACAAAAACCAAGCATTCGATCTCCTCAAAAAAGCTATTAAAGAAGTTTGAAGTCGATTGGCCGGGTTACTTAAATCTTCAGTGACCCTGAAGGTGATGATATGGAAGCAGAGGGTGAAAAGATGGGCCTGGTGGTTCTCCCCACCTAAAGAATTCCAGGAAGAACATGCTCGTAAAAAACGAAGAACTGAAGAGGCATGCAGAAATGACTAAATGGATGATGACACTCCTACAACAGATACCTCAAGCACTGTTAAGGAGAAGGTGCTTCCAATCATTCTACGTGAGAAAAGTAAATAGATGTCAGCCATATCAATCATGAACGACCAAACTATTACTTCCTCGTGGACAACAAATACGGATGAAGGCATAAAGATTCAGCTCACTACAGTTGGAGATTATCAACTAATTAAATTAATCGATAATCTTACCGTACAAAACCACACATTCTTCCTTAGTTCTGACAAAAATCTAAAGATAGTATTGCGAGGAGTTACGGAGGCTATCACCGCTGAGCAGATAGATACAGATCTCTGCTATCACTTGTGTTGGCGGAAATTCACAATTCTCATAAAAACATCTGTGATTTAACATCGATCTGTGGGCTCAGGATAAAGCCTGAACCTCTAAGAAAAAGAACATCGGCAGGTCAATGCCACAGATGTCAGAAATATGGTCATGCTCAGAAGCTATGTACAGCTAACTACAGGTGTTTAAATGTGGAGAAAAGTACGCAGCTAAAACCTGTGCCAAGCCTAGAACCATTCCTCCTAGATATGCCAATTGCAGTGGCCCTCATCCTGCAAATTACAAAGGATGTAGCTTCTACCCAAAAACAGATTGACAGTGAGAAATAATCAGACTTCCTCTCAATCTCGCACGCAATTAAAAGAAGCTGAATTTCCTCAGATTCAAACAATATCTAAAAACCAAGAAAAACCACATCTGGACAAAACGTACTCCGATATGGCAGGCTCCAAGAAGCCAGGATCAAACACATCCTAACCTGACTGCGGTCATTACTGCCTCTCTAGCTACCATGCTTAAAGATTTCAGTAAACCAAGTCCATCATTAACTTCTACAAAAGATTCCTACAAGAGATACACTCTATCCTAACAGCGCTTAGTAATGAATAGAAAGAAAGTTCTTTCAGACTCCCTTTTAATTGCCATTTGAAATGCTCACGTCCTTTCCAACAAAACTATTGAACTACAAGAATTCGTAGTGGCATACAATCCGCATGGTATACTAATAAGTAAGACTCATTTGCGACCAGCAAACAATCCGAAATTGAGAGGATACCTACTCTACAGAAATGACAGACTTGATTACAGAGGCGGTGGTACAGCCAATTATGTAATCAAACTACCTTAAACCAACCCTCAAACCACAAATTTAGAGATTACAGACATTGAAGTTTATACCAATACAGCTGGTAAACTAAACTAAACTCTATGCTGCTTATAACTCACTGATACCAGTTACAATCTTTGAATGAGCTATCCTCAGGATAACAACTCTATCTTACTCAAATTAGGCAATCAAGAACAACTATCTCCCCCTCATGCCTTCATAGCTTGAGAAAGATTATCAAAAGTATTCCCCAAACACATTGGTCCTGTACCCAACATACAAATAAAGGAAGAGATTGACAAAGCAATAGACAACCTCACTAGTCAAATCAATAAAGCATTAACAGCAGTCACCAAAACTACAACTATAACCGTCTTTCGGAAGATATTATGAATATAATTAGAGAAAAAAACAAAGCCAGGAAAAGATGTCATAATATACGTGCTCCACAAGACAAACAAATCCTCAACGAATTGAACAGTTCAGTCAGATAAGCTCTCAAAAATCAACACAGGGGAAATAAATTAATATCTCTTAGTCTTGAAGATCATTCAATCTGTAATTATTTTTTAAAAAATCTCAGAAACAAACACAAATCTCACCCCTAATGCAAACCGATCTAGGTTTAGCACACACTGATGCTGAAAAAGCAGAAGCTATAGTAAGTAATCTGGAAAAAAAAAGTGCAGACCAACATACGAAAATATAGACATCAGTCTTGTTTACAAGGTGCATTGCCAGGTGAGACGCACCTTCAAACAACCTAACAATAATTTAAATCTGATTAACCCTACTTCACCAGTAGAAATAATTAATATCATCAAGCATCTCGACAACAAAAAGGCACCAGGTTTGGATGGCATTACAAACAAAATCATCAAACTGCTACTGCACAAAGCCTTAGTACATCTTGTTAGCATCATGATGCAATCTTTAGAATACAATATTTCCCTCCCTTCCTCCTGGAAAATTGCTGAGATTATACCAGTTCACAAGCCGGGCAAAGATCCACAATTGCTCAACATTATCTTCCCATCAGCCTGTTATCCAATTTAGGAAAAATTACCGAAAAAAATCATCTTCTTCAGACTACAAGAATCAACAGACAGTTAAATATCATACAAAATGAATAATTCGACTTTCGTCGGAACCACAGTACTACTCAGCAAATTCAAGAACTAGAATATATTATTACGGGCTACAATTGGAAACAACACACTGCTGCATTCCTTGACATTGCCAGGGCTTTTGATAAAATCTGGCCCTACGGTCTCCTATTTAAAGTCTTTAGAGCCAACATATCAACGAATAAGATACATCTATTCAAATCATACCTTACCGATAGAAAAATGTAGGTCAAAATTAATGGAACAAGTTCTGCACCAATGGTTCTTAACCTTTGTGAGACCGCGACCCGATAAATTCTTTTTTTTTTATAAGACGAGGGCTCGGTTCCAACAAATTTATTCGTAAATATCTTTCCAATTTTTTTTAAGTTCATACATTAAACTAACATAAGTATTAATAATTATGGCATAATCATAAAGAGTATTAGTACACTTACGTATACGGTGTGGCATGTTGACAAATATAAAAGTACGTTTAAATTAGTTATCAATCACTGGAATTACTTATGAAATCTTGTAGCATATTGTAGTTTCCTTAGGCCAACATCATTAAATTAATGTGTGCTGATTTTCATTATCACTTATTATCACCTCGTACACATGCCAAATATTTACATATGCAAAATATGTAATTTAATAAATAAAAATATATGAAGCTCAATTCTAAACACTAGTTCCAACACTAATGATTATTTTGAATTTAAAAACGCAGCACTTATAAGTTATTAAAAAATGTTAAACTTAGTTTCTTTTATTACAACCGAGTTTTTGAAGGCTTTAGTTAAGCTAGTGAGACTTTTGTTGCTGTTTTCTGTCAGTTTATGAATTCTGGGATGAATTGAAGTGATAGCCAAACGGAGACAGTCAGGGGGTTCCTCTGTTTCATTTTAAGCATGAAAGAAAATGCAGTTTTGCAAAGATACGTGGTGAGAAAACAAAGAAGAAATCTTATTGCTATTTCATGTAAATTGGGAAATTCATTTTTCATTCTTATCCAGAATTTCGAATTACTCATAGAATTAAAAGTACTTTCCAGTCCTTTGTCCGATAATAATTCAATAAGCTGAAAGGTTTCTTCGTGGAAAGGGCTGTCTCTTTGTGTTCAACAAAGGGATTCACAATCCACATATTTTGCCTCCGAGGATTCTCATTTCGGGATAATACTTTTCAAACGACAACAACAACAACAACAACAACATCTTCAAGTGGACTGCAATATATGAAACTGAATTCTGTGAATAGAAATCACATGCTTCAATAATATAATCGGAGTACCGCTGAAACATTTCATTATTTCTTTCTGCAATCATATTAAGCCAGAGTTTGAGTTTCTTTTTGAATGATTCGATCTTGTTCCAAGCATTAAATATTGTTGTATCTGGATCTTGAAGTTTTAAATTCAATTCGTTTATGCAAGAAAATATGTCGCTGAGATATGCCAGCCGCAACCCATTTCGTATCCTGGAAAATAATGGGACAGGTCACTTTTCTTATCAATTAGAAACATCTCAACTTCCTTTCGGAGTTCATACAGGTGTATAACCTCTTGAGAACTTTATCGCGGGGCAATCAACGAACTCTGAATGGAAAAGAAGATTTTGATGATCAGAGCCCATGTCATCGCATAATGCTTTTAACAGTCTTGTATTTAAAACACTGTTTTTTATATAATTAATAATTTTAACAGATTAAGACAGAACTTCATTAAGCTCAGGTGCCTTTTTTTTTTTTTTGGAGGCCAGAATTTGCCTATGAATGTAGCAATGCGTTGACAATAAGTTATTGCCCGCCATATCCTTAATTTTAGTGACTAAACTTGAATTTCTACCCGTAAGACAGGCAGCGCAGTCAGTACAAACTTCAACGCAATTTTTCCATTTGAGGCCTTTCTTCAATGAAACTATTTAAAACTTTGAAAATTTCAGTGCTGGTAGCGTGCTTAGGTAATTCAGAAACACTAAAATGTCTTCTTTCGTGTCACTTTCATCATGATCAATATATCGTACGTAAATGCTGTTGTTCTGAATATCTGATGTTGATTTCGATGTCTGAAAATTCCCGATCATTCATGAATACGTCCATGTTTAAAAATACGCGGCTTGGTCACTGACATTTGCTACACAGATGTTATTTAGGCGTTCTGGGTCTCAGTGGCGCACCCAGGGGGAGCGCCACTGAGGCCCCCCTCCAAAAAAAAAAGAAAAAGGAAAAAACACTAGAAAATTTTCCAAAAATCTTTTCCTAATTAAAATTCATTTTTTTTATTTATGTTGTGTCCTGTCTTCTATTTCTATACTACTTATGAATTAGGGGTCACATAAGGTGGGAATACCCTATAGTTCTCGGGAATCACGGCCGCTGTAGACGCAACGAGAACAACGGAGTAGTGCTCGGGCGGACCGAGAGATACTTCATTTGCCCTGAGTGAGCCACTGCTGGGTCTGAGCTTTTCGACACATTCACGAATACTATTCTCCTCAGAATATTTCCGATATAAAATATTTATTCGTGAAAAATGCCTTAGAAAACTAAAATGACAAACTCTAGGAGAACTTCTCGCTGCCCCCGGTATAATTGATGCCCGGGTCCGGCGGTTGAGGAACACTGCTCTACAAGCATAAAAGGCCCAAAGCCATTTTAATTTCCAATGATAACATTCAATCCTTCAGCCCCCCCCCCCCCCAACAGGGCGAGCTAAATGTTCATAAATTGCTCTTAACAACGCATCTCCCATTTCAGATAACGGGGAGAATAAAACGCGATAGGCTTCACCCTTTTGCGTACCGTTATGCATATATTGTTCATCAGCCTCCTGAGTATGTTTAATAACAAATAAATAGATATATAAATATGTGCTATATGACATACATTGGCTTTAAGTTGAATTGTAGAAGTCTGTGAAAGCAGTGCTTCCTTGCTGATGAGTAAGAAAATGAAATAAACTCCAAAAATCTGTTTCTAAATATAATAGAAACATTGCAAATACTATGAGATGAAATTTTCAATGCAGAAAACTAAATTATTTTTATCGTAAAATTGACGGTCGGAACGGAAACAGTTTTTAAGTGTATATTTGAACAAACGACACAGTCCAGCTATTTAGAAACTTTTATTCCTAGATTTATTTGTTTAGTTGACTGACGAATTGATTTCAGAATATATATATAGAAGAATAAGAACTTAAAAAAGTAAATACAGAAAAGAAGCAAACATAAAATTCATAAATGTATATGAGAATTCAATTCTTATATGCGGTGAATATTGTTTTCTTGGAACAGATTTAAAAAAAAATGATAATATTTGACGACCTGTTGATGATTTACATCTCAATGAGACCAGTTCCCCCTTCCCCCCCCCGGGTTATTCCTCCTTTTGTTTATAGAATTAGCCAATGACAGACTCACACTGTTTTTTTTTTTCAACTTTGCTCAGATAATCAAGAATGTACTGCATAAAAAAAATCTCAGTTTTATTTCCTCGCAAATTAGCTTAATTTGCGAGGGGGAAAAATGCGGT